>NC_134829.1:3175148-3255807 GCF_004210375.1 Tachypleus tridentatus | reverse complement strand
AAATGTTACTTTCTTCTGATGTTTTGATTATCCTTCGTATCGATGACGAACAGAAACATAGCTAATAAAAAGGGGAACAATAGTCTAATAGGTTAATTTATTATAATCGTTATTTACGTTTTGTAGCGCATGTTAGTGTATAGAAGGAATATGTATGTTAGAAACAAACGATCTTATAAGATTGTTATTTCACTAAATATTTTAGTGTTTTAAGGTTGTTTACTTCTAGTATTATTCTACTCATGCATAAAATAATTTTAAGCGCCACGGCTACTGAGGATTCCTTTTTGTTTAGAAAATGTTCAGTTTTTTTTAAATATTTTTCAATGAGGTATGAGTAATACCATTAGAAATTACTAGTATGAACAGCCGCCTATAGAGGGCGGCTCTGGTAGAATTCACTAATTTAGTTTGGAGCGATCGTTGTCACAGTGAATTAGAATACAGGTATATGAACATTAAATAATTATGCTGTGTAGACGTTTCACGAAATATTATGAACATTTTTAAAATACTCAAGACCACGGGTTTAAAATTATAAATAACCCTCCTGCAGTGTTACGTCAAAATTCTATAACAAACAAACAAATGATACATTAATTAAATGCATACGGTTGTCTTTAGAAATTACGAATCTACGTTTTAAAACTATTATTGTACGTCTCATAATATATTACTACCTTGTTTAGTTTGTAAGTTATAATGGTTGCCATCATAACTATTTGTCTTGGATGTAAGTTAGAAAGTTCATGAATACCAGAAACAAAATATTTATGTTTATCGTCTCGTCAAGGTTTTCATCTCTAGATTATGGACAATAAATGTTTTAAAATTAGGTGTAACAAAAGTTCCGGCCCCTGGTGACGGGAGAAGTTTAAGTTAATCTACGAAGTTAATTTATTTCATGGACTTTATAAAGGTGGACAGTGTTCCACCGTGGGTTTCATTTTTAGCTGCTTATATCACCCATTGAAAAAATAATTATTGAGTAATATAGTTATGCCAAGAACTGTTCAAAAACAATATACAGCAAATTAACATTTTTATTCTTTAAGCTACTTCACATTTGGAAATGTGAATGACAGTGTAATTAATTCCTAACAATGTGAATGACAGTGTAATTAATTTCTAACAATGTGAATATCAGTGTAATTAATTCCTAACAATGAGAATGACAGTGTAATTAATTTCTAACAATGTGAATGACAGTGCAATTAATTCCTAACAATGTGAATGACAATGTAATTAATTTCTAACAATCTGAATGACAGTGTAATTAATTCCTAACAACAATGTGAATATCAGTGTAATTAATTCCTAACAATGAGAATGACAGTGTAATTAATTTCTAACAATGTGAATGACAGTGTAATTAATTCCTAACAATCTGAATGACAGTGTAATTAATTTCTAACAATGTGAATGACAGTGCAATTAATTTTTAACAATCTGAATGACAGTGTAATTAATTCCTAACAACAATGTGAATATCAGTGTAATTAATTCCTAACAATGAGAATGACAGTGTAATTAATTTCTAACAATGTGAATGACAGTGTAATTAATTCCTAACAATCTGAATGACAGTGTAATTAATTTCTAACAATGTGAATGACAGTGCAATTAATTCCTAACAATGTGAATGACAGTGTAATTAATTCCTAACAATTTGAATGACAGTTTAATTAATTTCTAACAATGTGAATGGCAGTGTAATTAATTCCTAACAATGTGAATATCAGTGTATTTAATTTCTAACAATGTGAATGACAGTGTAATTAATTCCTAACAATGTGAATATCAGTGTAATTAATTCCTAACAATGTGAATGACAGTGTAATTAATTCCTAACAATGTGAATATCAGTGTAATTAATTTCTAACAATGTGAATGACAATGTAATTAATTTCTAACAATGTGAATGACAGTGTAATTAATTCCTAACAATGTGAATGACAGTGTAATTAATTCATAACAATGTGAATGACAGTGTAATTAATTCCTAACAATGTGAATATCAGTGTAATTAATTCCTAACAATGTGAATATCAGTGTAATTAATTTCTAACAATGTGAATGACAGTGTAATTAATTCCTAACAATGTGAATGACAGTGTAATAAAACGAGAAACTAACATAAGTTTGAATTATGCACAATTTTGATCTTTATAATTTCGCCGGATTTTAAGAATGACGTTTTTACAGCGAACCCAAAGTGCTATGAATCAATTATATTTTTATTTCCTCAAACGCTAGAAATATTGGACTAATACTTCCGTTTTGTGAATATTTAGATGGTTGAGTGGTTTTGTGTTTCATAGCTCAGATGACGTCATACTCAAACACATTTAAACTATGTCCACGGTTAGCACTCGCCTTAATGTTGTTTTAATATGTTCTTGAGTGACGTGGTTATAATATGATTTTCTGGCTTGCAGAAAAAGTAAAAATATGATAAATATTATGATGATCTCAGAATGGTGAAAAAGAGACTTGGAAAGAGAAAATAATATTTATATTATTTAGCACTGAAGGGGAAACGTTATTTAGTTTTTACATTGGTATATCTTCATAAACGATCAAAGAGTTAGCATGCCATGTAGATTTAACGGTCTGCGGTTTGCTTCCTATGTCGCTAAATAGTGCTCAACACTTTTAGGCCATGGGCTCCTGATAAGGGTGGTGATGAAATTCTACAGACAGTTAGGAGTAGCCTAAAATACAGCGTTGGTTAACTTATTAATTGTCTTGTTTTTACAAGCAAACAGTTGAATATCAGGAACTAGTCGAGCAAATACCTAGAGTTAACTTTCTTTAAACATCAGAAACAAGAGAGAGTAGTGTAGTAACTCTGTTATAACTGTATTGTTTCAAAACAATTAGACAGTAGTGTAGTAACTGTGTTATAACTGTATTGTTTCAAAACAATTAGACAGTAGTGTAGTAAGTCTGTTATAACTGTAAAGTATTGTTTTAAAACGATTACACAGTAGTGTAGTAACTGTGTTATAACTGTATTGCTTCAAAACAATTAGACAGTAGTGTAGTAACTCTGTTATAACTGTAAAGATTTGTTTTAAAACGATTACACAGTAGAGTAATAACTCTGTTATAACTGTAAAGTATTGTTTAGAAACAATTAGACACTAGTGTAGTAACTTTGTTATAACTGTATTGTTTCAAAACAATTAGACAGTAGAGTAATAACTCTGTTATAACTGTAAAGTATTGTTTATAAACAATTAGACACTAGTGTAGTAACTAGTGTAGTAATTGATTATTCTGCTACATCTTTGGGCTATACTAATTAACTATTATGCTACATACTTGGGTTATATTAATTAAGTATTCTGCTACACGCTTAGATTATACTAATTAATTATTCTACTACATGCTTGGATTATATTAATTAATTATTCTGCTAAATGCTCGGACTATACTAATTAAGTATTATGATACATGCTTGGGTTATGCTAATTAAGTATTATGCTACATGCATGGGTGATACTAATTAATTATTCTGCGACATACTTGGGCTATACCAATTAACTATTATGCTACATACTTGAGTTATATTAATTAAGTATTCTGCTACACGCTTGGGTTATACTAATTAAGAATTATGCTACATGCTTGGATTATATTAATTAATTATTCTGCTATATCCTTGGATTATATTAATTAATTATTCTGCTACATTCTTGGGCTATACTGATTAGGTATTATGCTACATGTTTGGGCTACACTAATTAAGTATTATACCACAGGCTTGGGATGTATTAATTTATTAATTAATTAATAAAGTCTACGGAGTTACAATGCTAAAATCAGGGTTCGATTCCCTCGGTGGGCTCAGCAGATAGCTCCATGTGGCTTTACTATAAGAAAACACATTAATTAATTATTCTGCTATGTACTTTGGCTATACTAATTAAGTATTATACTACATGACTGGGTTATGCTAATTAATTATTATACTACATGCTTGAGTAATAATAATTAATTATTCTGGTACATGCTTGAGTTATACTAATTAAGTATCATGCTACACGCTTGGGTTATACTAACTAAGTATTATGCTACATGCTTGGATTATATTAATTAAATATTCTGCTACATGCTTGGGTTATACTAATTAAGTATTATGCTACATGCTTGGATTATATTAATTAAATATTCTGCTACATGCTTGGGCTATACTAATTGAGTATTATGCTACATGCTTGGATTATATTAATTAAATATTCTGCTACATGCTTGAGCTATACTAATTAAGTATTATGCTACATGCTTGGATTATATTAATTAAATATTCTGCTACATGCTTGGGTTATACTAATTAAGTATTATGCTACATGCTTGGATTATATTAATTAAATATTCTGCTACATGCTTGGGCTATACTAATTAAGTATTATGCTACATGCTTGGATTATATTAATTAAATATTCTGCTACATGCTTGGGTTATACTAATTAAGTATTATGCTACATGCTTGGATTATATTAATTAAATATTCTGCTACATGCTTGGGCTGTACTAATTAGGTATTATGCCACATGCTTGGATTATATTAATTAAGTATTGTGCTACATGCTTAGTTTATATTAACTAATCATTCTGCTACAAGATCTGAAAGTAGAAACATTTTGATATCATTGTTTTGAGAAACTACTTTGTTACTTGTTTTACACATATATTTATATTTTAAACTATTTTTAACTGGTATTTGATTTTAATGATAAAAATACATAAATTCAGGGCATTAAATTAAACAATGTTTTGTTTTGTTATCAAAATGAAATATAATAACTTTGAGTTAACTTTAGAACCAAAATTAACACCGTACAAAAAATTCATTGGCTGATTTTTAATACTGACTCAGCATTCACGACTTTTTGTTTGTCCAGATAGCGTTTTACCGATACGTTCAATGTTGGTATTAAGTCCTATTGAAATATCTCTGTCCAAACTACCAAAAGAGAACGTCATGTTTAATGTTGGTATTAAGTCCTGTTGAAATACTTCTGTCCAAACTACCAAAAGAGAACGTCATGTTTAATGTTGGTATTAAGTCCTGTTGAAATATCTCTGTCCAAACTACCAAAAGAGAACGTCATGTTTAATGTTGGTATTACGTCCTGTTGAAATATCTCTGTCCAAACTACCAAAAGAGAACGTCATGTTTAATGTTGGTATTACGTCCTGTTGAAATATCTCTGTCCAAACTACCAAAATAGAACGTCATGTTTAATGTTGGTATTACGTCCTGTTGAAATATCTCTGTCCAAACTACCAAAATAGAACGTCATGTTTAATGTTGGTATTAAGTCCTGTTGAAATATCTCTGTCCAAACTACCTAAAGAGAACGTCATGTTTAATGTTGGTATTAAGTCCTGTTGAAATATCTCTGTCCAAACTACCAAAAGAGAACGTCATGTTTAATGTTGGTATTAAGTCCTGTTGAAATATCTCTGTCCAAACTACCAAAAGAGAACGTCATGTTTAATGTTGGTATTAAGTCCTGTTGAAATATCTCTGTCCAAACCACCAAAAGAGAACGTCATGTTTAATGTTGGTATTACGTCCTGTTGAAATATCTCTGTCCAAACTACCAAAAGAGAACGTCATGTTTAATGTTGGTATTAAGTCCTGTTGAAATATCTCTGTCCAAACCACCAAAGAGAACGTCATGTTTAATGTTGGTATTACGTCCTGTTGAAATATCTCTGTCCAAACTACCAAAATAGAACGTCATGTTTAATGTTGGTATTAAGTCCTGTTGAAATATCTCTGTCCAAACTACCAAAAGAGAACGTCATGTTTAATGTTGGTATTAAGTCCTGTTGAAATATTTCTGTCCAAACTACCAAAAGAGAACGTCATGTTTAATGTTGGTATTAAGTCCTGTTGAAATATCTCTGTCCAAACTACCAAAATAGAACGTCATGTTTAATGTTGGTATTAAGTCCTGTTGAAATATCTCTGTCCAAACTACCAAAAGAGAACGTCATGTTTAATGTTGGTATTAAGTCCTGTTGAAATATTTCTGTCCAAACTACCAAAAGAGAACGTCATGTTTAATGTTGGTATTAAGTCCTGTTGAAATATCTCTGTCCAAACTACCAAAGAGAACGTCATGTTTAATGTTGGTATTAAGTCCTGTTGAAATATCTCTGTCCAAACTACCAAAAGAGAACGTCATGTTTAATGTTGGAATTAAGTCCTGTTGAAATATCTATGTCCAAACTACCAAAAGAGAACGTCATGTTTAATGTTGCTATAAAGTGTAAATTAATTAAGTAGACATAAAGAAGTAATGATCAGTAGAGCAAGTCCTGAATGTCAGCTATATGATCAAAATTGGATTTCTATGAAGATTTGTTTTTTGATGGGTATAATGTTGTAATCTTACTGAACTTGGACTTTTGGAACAAAGAAAAGGTTTAGATGTTTGAACTGAGAAGCTATTAATCTTGTCACTTCGTGGACCTCTCCACTGGAAGGAGAAATAGAATGGTAGAGAAAACCCAGAGGAATCAAAGGTTTGGATAATTAATATTTTTGATGGGTGTGTTACTCGAGTTTTATATTATTTTTTCTTTTTACTCCCGACTTGTTTCATCTGAATCTAAACGAGACAACACATGAAGATAAATGACATTCGTATTCAGACATCAGCTACTTTTTGATGTTTAACTTTCTTCCTGATTTAAACAAGACATTTAAAGTTCTCGACTATGAGACTCACAGTTTTAATTGATAAATCAGAAGATGGCTTCTGTCGGTTCTGTATTTTTATTGTTATTTAACATGAAGTTTTTCACGGACGTTTCGCCATTAGGTGATGGAAGACCTTATCTTTGAATTACCAGAATAATTAAATCTCTATGTATATATATCGATTTATTAATTGACTAGGCTTGTACTTACCACGTGTTATACATTCTCACTTTACTAGTAATAAAATAAACACGTTTTACTTTCATCATTTTCTGTTAATGTTTTAAGAAAGCTATGTGCTTGACTTAATACATATAGATGTCTGTGTAACTAGAATAACGCTAATCAGATTACAATTCTGTGCAGAGATGGCCCTAAAGACCAAGATTTGCATTTCAAGAGATCGTATCGTATCTCTACACAACAGAATTATTTCCACACGTTCTTGTAAGGTTAACGAGATCTGAGTCGATGGTTCTAACAAAATCAAAAGAAACAGAGAATCACAACAGTTGTTAAAATAGCTGTAAAGTCTTTCAAAAATTTTTACAAGTAAAAATGGTTGTCTCATATCTCTGTAATATGTTAACCGATTTGAGATATAATTATAGTTTTGGATTCAGCAGGTCATATCCTTTTGTTTCAAGGTTTCATAGATTAATTTACTCTAATTCTATATAAAATAATTTCAATTATATACCAACAAGTCATGCAATCGATTAAGATACACACAAACTTTGGTATTGCTAGTGCAAAAAATATTGCTAATAAAAAGATCTCACAGATTAATTCACTCTAATCTTGCCTAAAGGAATTTAACGTGCCAAGATGTTACAAAGTGCTTCAAATCTCTACACTAAATAGCAATCCTATTAAAGTACTAATCCATGGAACGTGTCGAAACTACTTCGTCTCTGCTGAATTCGTGGGTTTTCCTGGTGTCGAGAAAATGAACTGTTTAGTATATGCAAAATAAACCAATACAAAGGAATACCTTTGTACCTATATTAATAAATACATCCAACATCTAAGCACGCCCTCTACATTCCTACACTCAATTACACAACCGCCTTCAAACATGTGGTCAGCTACTGGTCAGTAACCCTTTCTTTCTTTGTGAACCTGAAGATAACCGAATAAGGTCGAAACGTTGTTCGCTCTTCTTCTCTATCCATTCTAGCCATTTCTAAATATATATAAGGAAAATCGATATTACTTGTCCTATCACTGTTTCTTGAGGGCTATCTCCGCTAGGCGTCCCTAATTTAGCAGGGTAAGACGAGAGGGAAGGCAGCTAGTCATCACCACTCACCGCTAACTCTTGGGCAACTCTTTTACCAACGAATACTGGGATTAACCGTCACATTGTAACGCCCCCACGGCTGGAAGGGCGAGCATGTTTGGTGTGACGTGGATTCGAACCCTCGACCTCGGATTACGAGTCGAGCGCCGTAACCACCTGTCCATGCCGGGCCCTCTTTACTTTGTTTTTTTCTATTTGGTGTTAGGCTTAGAAACAGTGTTAATTATTTATAATATATTAAGTGTCTACCATATTAGTTTAAAAATGTTAAAACCTGGGATAAAAGTGTGAAGTGAGATGTTATAACACGATGTTATATATTGTTACTTCAAAAGTAAAATATATTTTGATACGTAAAACTGATTTACTTTTATTAGTTAAGTTTTCTTGTCTGTTCTTCAGTATAAACAATGTTTTATAACATCCACAATTAATTAAAAGAAACACATTTTTTTATTTAATTTTGGCTTCATTTCAAACTCTTAAGATTTGGTGTACATAATACTCATATTTTATAATACAGAATGGAGAATTGTTTAACACACAGAACACGACCTCGTAATACAGAATGGAGAATTGTTTAACACACAGAACACGACCTCGTGATACAGAATGGAGAATTGTTTAACATACAGAACACGACCTCGTGATACAGAATGGAGAATTGTTTAACACACAGAACACGACCTCGTGATACAGAATGGAGAATTGTTTAACATACAGAACACGACCTCGTGATACAGAATGGAGAATTGTTTAACACACAGAACACGACCTCGTGATACAGAATGGAGAATTGTTTAACATACAGAACACGACCTCGTGATACAGAATGGAGAATTGTTTAACATACAGAACACGACCTCGTGATACAGAATGGAGAATTGTTTAACATACAGAACACGACCTCGTGATAATATTCAAGTTCCTCATCGTCATAAACTTACAATTGTGTTTCAGTTCTTCTTACAAATAAAGTTGACGCTGTTCTAGTCTGCACAACGACAACTAAGTATAATTTTTCGATGGGAAGAGAAAGATTACATAGCTTTGCATTAGATTAAACATTAGATAACTTTACATAACTTTATATTAGATTGAATATTGCATAACTTTACATTTGATTAAATACCACATAACTTGCCTCCAACTAAAATTTTGTTATTAAAAACAACAACGAAGTAATAAGAACAGCTCTTGTGTTATATAAACACATTCAAACCAAAACATTCACCAGTTAAGTGAAAGCTGTATGTGTTATATAAAAACATTCACCAGTTAATCTGTAGTTGAGTATGTCATATATAAATATTCGTTCCTTCTCTTAAAATCTTTGGAAAAAGGTTTTGTTTTGATTTTCTCGAAGTACTAAACAAATAAAAATACAAACACCATCTTTATTCTCTCAAATGTCCGATGAAGAACTTTGTTATGTTTCATTGAGCGATCAATAGAGGGACATGAAAAATTGCGTCTTCATCGGTCGATTGTTTTCTCTTTTTCTAGAATGTTCTACAAGGTGATTCATGTCTATTGAAGCCAGACGTTTTTCATCCTTTTTATTAAACTTTATCCAGTATTGTATATATGTCTTAACGGTATAAAGAGTTAAAGTTTATCCACTGTTGTATAGATCTGTTAACAGTATAAAGAGTTAAAGTTTATCCACTGTTGTATAGATCTGTTAACAGTATAAAGAGTTAAAGTTTATCCACTGTTGTATAGATCTGTTAACAGTATAAAGAGTTAAAGTTTATCCACTGTTGTTTAGATCTGTTAACAGTATAAAGAGTTAAAGTTTATCCACTGTTGTATAGATCTGTTAACAGTATAAAGAGTTAAAGTTTATCCACTGTTGTATAGATCTGTTAACAGTATAAAGAGTTAAAGTTTATCCACTGTTGTATAGATCTGTTAACGGTATAAGGAGTTAAACTTTATTTTCTGAAGCAGTCTTTGATAATATATTATTGTTACTGTTTCTACGGGCTATCACTAATCTTTCTATGAGCTAACACTACTATTTTTTAAGGATTAGTATCTTTAGTCTTTATTTTGTGTATTTTTCCTACATTTAAGACGAGGATATATTCTTGTTCAAGGGAAACATTTTAGTGTAAAAACAATTGAAAGTCATTAGAACTTTCATCAAATAATATTCTACTTGTAATTATAAAATCAAACAATCTTAAGTTCGGTTTATTTTTATTAACTTTATAGAAACATATGTGGTAGAGCTAAAGTACAGTTTGAAAGTGTGTTATCTCATCATAACGATAGATGTACTGACAATAAACACTACAACGATAAATATCGTTTAGTGAAATTATTTCTAATAAGTATATCATTAATAAAATATCCTACCTTCATTTACCACGTGTTAATGATAAACCATGCTCAGTCGTATATAATATTATCATATCATAATAATACGTCACATTGAGCCATTTCTACAGTTAAGATACTAGTCATGAAACACGTTTCATTATATTTACAGAGATGTTATTAAAATAATCAATAAATCGTATTTAGTCAGATATACTCTTAAGAAACTAGAATGATAAAGAACGTTTCATAATGATCTACGTTTATACTATTACAACAGCACTTCACCTTTAATTACACCTACCTTTCGGAAACTACAGTAATAAATAATCTCTACTCATACATTTCTAAATTATAGTACGATTAAAACTCACGTTTAGTCATATCTGTACTTTAATTCTACAATAATAAACCATGCTTAAATGAATCAACCTTAATGATACTACTAGTACAGTATCTAATCCATCACTAAAAAATGGTGTAATTAATAACACAGTATCTAGTCTATCACTATAAGTTGGGGTAGTAACACAGTTTCTAGTCTATCACTATAAGTTGGGGTAGTAACACAGTATCTAGTCCATCACTATAAGTTGGGGTAGTAACACAGTATCTAGTCCATCACTATAAGTTGGGGTAGTAACACACTATCTAGCCCGTCACTAAAGGTTAGGGTGGAGACACACTAACTAGCCTGTCACTAAAAGTTGGGTAGTAACACAACTAACTAGCCTGTCACTAAAAGCTGGGGTAGTAACACAATAACTAGCCTGTCACTAAAAGTTGGGGTAGTAACACACTAACTAGCCTGTCACTAGAAGTTGGGGTAGTAACACACTAACTAGCCTGTCACTAGAAGTTGGGGTAGTAACACACTAACTAGCCTGTCACTAAAAGTTGGGTAGTAACACAACTAACTAGCCTGTCACTAAAAGATGGGGTAGTACCACAGTATCTAGTCCATCACTATAAGTTGGGGTAGTAACACAGTATCTAGTCTATCACTATAAGTTGGGGTAGTAACACAGTATCTAGCCTGTCACTATAAGTTGGGGTTGTAACACAGTATCTAGTATATCACTATAAGTTGGGGTAGTAACACAGTATCTAGTCTATCACTATAAGTTGGGGTAGTAACACAGTATCTAGCCTGTCACTATAAGTTGGGGTTGTAACACAGTATCTAGTATATCACTAAAAGATGGGGTAGTACCACACTATCTAGTCCATCACTATAAGTTGGGGTAGTAACACAGTATCTAGTCTATCACTAAAAGATGGGGTAGTACCACAGTATCTAGTCCATCACTATAAGTTGGGGTAGTAACACAGTATCTAGTCTATCACTATAAGTTCGGGTAGTAACACAGTATCTAGTATATCACTATAAGTTGGGGTAGTAATACAGTATCTAATACATCACTAAAAGTTGGGGTAGTAACACAACTAACTAGCCTGTCACTAAAAGTTCGGATAGTAACACAGTATCTAGTCTATCACTGTAAGTTGGGGTAGTAACACACCATCTAGCCTGTCACTATAAGTTGTGGTAGTAACACATTAACTAGCTTGTAACTAAAAGTTGGGGTTATGACACACTAACTATCCTGTCACTAAAAGTTGGAGTAGTGACACACTAACTAGCCTGTCACTAAAAGTTGGGGTTGTAACACAACTATCTAGCCTGTCACTAAAAGTTGGGGTAGTGACACAGTATCTAGTCTATCACTATAAGTTGGGGTAGTAACACAACTAACTAGCCTGTCACTAAAAATTAGGGTAGTGACTCACTATCTAGCCTGTCACTAAAAGTTGGGGTAGTGACACACTAGCTTGTCTATCACTAAAATGTTTTTAATCTTTGCTAAAACTATGCAATAAATTTGGCTTCCAATCTTCAAACATTTTACTTAAAGTTAAACATTATACTTGGACCGTAAGAAGTGACCTACGTCCAGGATGTTTAAATTTGTCAATCTTACGAGAAGATCTTTTTCCCTTTTCAAAATGCTACAAAGCTAGTAGCCAGTATTTCATCACGTTATGTGTTCATTTCCTTTTCGTCCGATAGGGAGACTACTGTTCATACAGTGATAAATTTATATGTGCAGTAAAATCACTCGCAGTTTTATGGACTGTCGCCATCAAACTAATGCTCACGAACAAGTAGTAGTAGTTGATAGTCTGAAAATACTGGGGCCTAATTTATTCGAATGATTTGAGCATTGTTTCTAGTTGATGGTGCTCAGCACACAGGATAGCCTCGGACAATCAGTGTTCACAGCTTGTTTTTAGTTCTACAGGACAAGAACACTGGATCACTCTAGCAGAACGTGTATACATATATGTAGTCTTTTATTCCCGTGTGTGTAAACTACAAAGTTCATCATCCTTTGTGACTTGAAATATTGGAAGATGACTCAATTTTGTCCGTTAAGATATTTTTATATTAAAAACAACAACAACAATACGATAATATTGTCGTTGATTTATCTCACAGAAATATTATTGCAAAAAATGTGGATCGGAAATATAGAATTAATGTTAATCGATTAAATTGATATATACTTTTATAGTTTGAAATTACCCACAAAGCTACACAATGTGCTTACTGTGCTCTACCTGACACTCCCACAAAGCTACACAATGTGCTTACTGTGCTCCGCCTTACACTCCCACAAAGCTGCACAATGTGCTTGCTGTGATCTATCTTACACTCCCACAAAGCTACAGAATGTGCTTACTGTGCTCTACCTGACAATCCCACAAAGCAACACAATGTGCTTACTATGCTCTAGCTGACACTGGTATCGAAACACCGTTTATAGCGTTGTATGTTCGCAGATATACCGCTGTGGGCTTATATTTGATAATCTGGGAAAATTCGTTTTAGCTAAAGTATTATTAGTGTTAAAATAAACTGACTTGTACTGACTTATACTGATTTGTACTGACTTGTACTGATTTGTACTGACTTGTACTGATTTGTACTGACTTATACTGACTTGTACTGACTTATACTAACTTATACTGACTTCTCAAGAAAGTTTAAAGTAAATTCATTTATGTCGACTTTAACTTTATGTTTAACTAATATGAGTTATACTGCTTTTAACACTATCTTTAACTAAAATGTGTTATGATCGACTTTAACGTTTGTATAACAGTTTCATATCCTTTGACTCTTTTCATCTTTGGTGAAAACACAACACAGGAGTTATATTTAGCTAGTGTACTGCTTTAATATTTCCGATCCCAGCAAGATTGGAATATTTGTTTACATAACAAAGCCTTAAGGCTTAACACTTATTTTTTTCACAAGTAAATGGATGTTTAAATACCGGAAAACCTCGAAAAACATGCTGGAAAAAAAACATTATATTGTAATGTAATAAAACCGAAGACATTTCTTCCAAAGAAATTATGACACACAAAAAGAGGATAGAAGATACGATACACATTATAATGGACGTCAACAATCCAGAAACGTCATAAATCTGAGATCACAAGAGCTTATACTCAATACTGAAAGACGAAACCCAGCAGATTATTTATCCTCTGTTGAACAACGAGTGTGTTCTTTTTATAGTCTATTCACATCGGGTTATCTGCTGTGTCCAACAAAGATTATCAAAACCCTCATTTTAACGCTAACAATTCGTACAGGCAGGAGATATCGAACAACGAAACTGAACAAATATTCGGAACTCTTTGTTCGAAAATGAAATCTATTGTATATTATTTTCTATTTTTAACAGTATGAGACACATTGGGTGTTCTTATGACTTCTTATGAAGTCTAATACAAGAACTGTTCTACACTTGTTATATGTTGGTGGTCAGATCTACTAAAAGTAGTTTACTTGTTACATGTTGATGGTCAGATCTGCTTGAAGTACTTTACTTGTTACATGTTGATGATCAGGTATACTAGAAAGAGTTTACTTGTTACATGTTGATGGTCAGATCTGCTAGAAGTATTTTAGTTGTTACATGTTGATGGTCAGATCTGCTAGAAGTACTTTAGTTGTTACATGTTGATGGTCAGATCTGCTAGAAGTTCTTTAGTTGTTACATGTTGATGGTCAGATCTACTAGAAGTTGTTTGGTTTGTTTTATGTTCTAGAGTACTTCTTTAGTGAGAGAAAGAAACAGACGCACCTTAGTTTAAAAGAGTGCTATTTCTATATGAACGTAGCACGTGACTAGAAGAGTTCATTAAATAAGTTCTGATAGAGATGAGTTACCTAACTGGTCAACCATTACTACCAGTGTGTACTTCTTTAAGTTCTGATAGATATGAGTTACCTAACTGGTCAACCATTACTACCAGTGTGTACTTCTCTAAGTTCTGATAGATATGAGTTACCTAACTGGTCAACCATTACTACCAGTGTGTACTTCTCTATGTTCTGTTAGATATGAGTTACCTAACTGGTCAACCATTACTACCAGTGTGTACTTCTCTAAGTTCTGATAGATATTAGTTACCTAACTGGTCAACCATTACTACCAGTGTGTACTTCTTTAAGTTCTGATAGATATGAGTTACCTAACTGGTCAACCATTACTACCAGTGTGTACTTCTTTAAGTTCTGATAGATATGAGTTACCTAACTGGTCAACCATTACTACCAGTGTGTACTTCTCTAAGTTCTGATAGATATGAGTTACCTAACTGGTCAACCATTACTACCAGTGTGTACTTCTTTAAGTTCTGATAGATATGAGTTACCTAACTGGTCAACCATTACTACCAGTGTGTACTTCTTTAAGTTCTGATAGATATGAGTTACCTAACTGGTCAACCATTACTACCAGTGTGTACTTCTCTAAGTTCTGATAGATATGAGTTACCTAACTGGTCAACCATTACTACCAGTGTGTACTTCTTTAAGTTCTGATAGATATGAGTTACCTAACTGGTCAACCATTACTACCAGTGTGTACTTCTCTAAGTTCTGTTAGATATGAGTTACCTAACTGGTCAACCATTACTACCAGTGTGTACTTCTTTAAGTTCTGATAGATATGAGTTACCTAACTGGTCAACCATTACTACCAGTGTGTACTTCTCTAAGTTCTGTTAGATATGAGTTACCTAACTGGTCAACCATTACTACCAGTGTGTACTTCTCTAAGTTCTGTTAGATATGAGTTACCTAACTGGTCAACCATTACTACCAGTGTGTACTTCTCTAAGTTCTGATAGATATGAGTTACCTAACTGGTCAACCATTACTACCAGTGTGTACTTCTCTAAGTTCCGTTAGATATGAGTTACCGAACTGGTCAACCATTACTACCAGTGTGTACTTCTCTAAGTTCTGTTAGATATGAGTTACCTAACTGGTCAACCATTACTACCAGTGTGTACTTCTCTAAGTTCTGTTAGATATGAGTTACCTAACTGGTCAACCATTACTACCAGTGTGTACTTCTTTAAGTTCTGATAGATATGAGTTACCTAACTGGTCAACCATTACTACCAGTGTGTACTTCTCTAAGTTCTGATAGATATGAGTTACCTAACTGGTCAACCATTACTACCAGTGTGTACTTCTCTATGTTCTGATAGATATGAGTTACCTAACTGGTCAACCATTACTACCAGTGTGTACTTCTCTAAGTTCTGATAGATATGAGTTACCTAACTGGTCAACCATTACTACCAGTGTGTACTTCTTTAAGTTCTGATAGATATGAGTTACCTAACTGGTCAACCATTACTACCAGTGTGTACTTCTCTATGTTCTGATAGATATGAGTTACCTAACTGGTCAACCATTACTACCAGTGTGTACTTCTCTATGTTCTGATAGATATGAGTTACCTAACTGGTCAACCATTACTACCAGTGTGTACTTCTTTACGTTCTGATAGATATGAGTTACCTAACTGGTCAACCATTACTACCAGTGTGTACTTCTCTATGTTCTGATAGATATGAGTTACCTAACTGGTCAACCATTACTACCAGTGAGTACTTCTCTATTACCAGCCGAAGGAACTGTTTCAAGTGATATTGTTTCTAATAACTGATCAAGCTACTTAAAGTGACCTTTTTATAATGTATCAGTTTCATGTAGCTGACGTCTAGTAACTAATTTAACAAGCAGTCAAACAGTTATCTTGATTTAGCCACATGTTTTTGTAAAACACGTTACTTTGTATTTATCGCAATGGAGACTGATTTACTTCACCGTACTTTGAATTAACAATCATGGTTAATGGAAGATCATTCGAATAACGCATCACAACTAATATTTACTTAATATCAAACTTTGGTAATCAGATACGACACACGAATTGTACTTAACTAATGTACCTAGAAAATATTCATAATATCAACGTTCTTTTTTGAACAATAAAAAGCTGACAAGTACATGTTATTGTAATAGTAACAGGAGACACTCACATGTTATATACCTCTCATTATAACAACTGTCTATATGTTTTCACTATTCCCTCTAACGACTTTCTAATGGTGTTTATTAAAATAGTTGTTTTAATTTTCTGATAAAACAGTTCCATGCCGTGGTTAATTATTGTACATGTAGAATAGTTCTTGTGTCAAGGTGACTTTGTATATTCAGAAATTTGTTCGTCATATACGTATTACAATTGAGAAACTGTTTATGGAAAGTGTGTTTTGTCTTTAACTTTCCATGTCATACAGCAAACTAAAAATATCTATATCTCTTCGAGGGAAGCCTAAAGCAATAACGAAACTTCATTGAATGATTGAAGATAACTCACACATAATCAGGTTTACGTAAACGACATAGTTGTATATTATTCACATAGAATCAGGTTTTCAGAATGATACTTACTTCTGTTCACTTCAGATGTTAACACCTTCGTCTCGATGGATGATACTTCTGTTTACTTCAAATGTTAACACCTTCGTCTCGATGGATGATACTTACTTCTGTTCACTTCAAATGTTAACACCTTCGTCTCGATGGATGATACTTCTGTTTACTTCAAATGTTAACACCTTCGTCTCGATGGATGAAACTTCTGTTTACTTCAAATGTTAACACCTTCGTCTCAATGGATGATACTTCTGTTTACTTCAAATGTTAACACCTTCGTCTCGATGGATGATACTTACTTCTGTTTACTTCAAATGTTAACACCTTCGTGTCGTTGGATAATACTTTCTTCTGGTGTCTGATCGTCTGTCAAGTGAATCTATAAAGTATAATCTTAATGTGAAGCAGTGGAAACTCTGAACTTGTCGACCAGGAACCTGAGTCACCTAAGTAGCTTCTTTTATCAAATAAAGCGACTTTTTAGTAAAGGTCGAGATTGGCGGGATGGTCTCTACAGTACGCAGTTATAACAGATCTACACCACGTGGCGTAGTACACAAAACTAGAAGGGACAGTTATAACAGATTTACACCACGTGGCGTAGTACACAAAATTAGAAGGGACAGTTATAACAGATTTACACCACGTGGCGTAGTACACAAAACTAGAAGGAAATCACCAGGAGATCCATAACATTATACAACACTTCAAAATACATTTACACATTATAACATTTAAAAACAACACATAATGGGTTGAAACATTTCGTAGAAATATGAGGACGGTTAGAAAGCACCATAAACCAGTAAATGTCGTAATAAAACTGGTGACATAGATATCCTGATTAAGTTAGATACTGTGACTACAGTTCGTGATTATTGTGATAATATAACTGAATGTCTATTGATATGGATAACATGATTAAACATCCTAAAAGAAATGTTTAGTTTCACGGTTTCAGCTATAGTGACCTAAATAAGCTTACATACGTCAACTTTGAACAAATTTCATTTCCATTTCAGTGCCAAGAAATAAATAGATAGAAAATATGAGTTACACGTAGAGATAATTAAACAGGATTGTTGGTAATAAACCTCAGATAGATTGTGGTGAAGTGTTTATATTGAAACACAAATCTCTGTGAATATTTCAATCACGTTAAAAGCTGTATGTAATTTATAACAAAACATTGTATATAGTAGCAAGAAACGTACGTAATTTTAATTACGAAATTTCATTAGGCCTGCTTTTCCGTTATGACAAATTCTTGAACTGCCTTCTCTAATTTCTCGATTTTAGATTATACAATTGTCCATTTGAACTGGCTTGCTTTGTTGTGAAAGATTAGTCAAGTCTTAAATGAACTGCGTTGAAATATTTTAAAACTTTGTGTTATCTAAACAACATTTAAGTATAATTTCAACGCCGTATGTAAGATTTCTTGAAGAAATACGAAAATATTGAAACATTGTAGCGAATCTCTTTCCACCAGACGTAGACTACTAAGATTGTACACAAGTCACTAACCACCGTTTGGATTGTAATTTTCTTACTTGTATTTGACATTTCTCCAATATTCAATATGTACTGCACACATTAGGTTCACCATTTTGTTATTAACCCCATCTTTTATTAATTAATTATTTATTTACAAGCTATAATCTGAGTACCAACTTTGATCAAGAAGAGGAAATTCGATGACGTCTTCGCATTTTTTTCATCACTTAACCTCTCCAGTGCGTTGCCATGACAACAGTCAGAAATGTGGATAACAGCAGGTAATAAAGTTGCTAGGGCGACATACATGTACATTCAGGTTTTATAGACCACGTTAACAACCGTACCTGTAATATTTGATGTTTTCATATACATTTTTCTGTTCGATTATCTTCCTGTACCGAAATTTTCTTAAACGACAGTTATCTATGTATTCGTTACATCTGCAATATTGAACTTGGAACCTGCACATCCACTTTGAGATAGCTCAAAACTTGCTAATAGAAATAACGTTGGTTTATTGTCGTTGTAATATATATTTATATTTATTTAAATTTATTTATTTATTTATTTTGCATACGATAAATTATATTTAAAAAGCTATTTCTACAATGATTAGTTTTCATAACATGCATAGGTCCCTATATACTTAGTATGCCTTACAAATAATAAATAATATATATCTGCCCCCCGCTGGTACAGCGGTATGTCTCCGGATTTACAACGCTAAAATCAGGGGTTCGATTCCCCTTGGTGGGCTGAGCAGATAGGCCGATGTGGCTTTGTTATGAGAAAAACACATAATATATATCTAGAGACATTTAGTTTCGGTGAAATTATGCCATATTTGGATTGATAGCTCTATAAAGAAAATAAATTTATTTTAATTCTATAAGCTTATTGACTACTAACACCGGTAGAGGACAGTACAATCTGAAGCGAAACAAAAATAAGAATATAGTTGAGGTTTTAATGCCAATTTTAGAGTCGGGATACATTTTACTTAGAATAATTTAAGCCTTAAACTAAGCAATTACCACTGTGTATTCCAAAGACACCAATCTAGTTGGCTGATTTCATTGGAACAAAAATTACGTAAATTGTGACAATTAATCATAAAGAAATGTAAAAAAACACAATAAAACTGGTTGTTGTAATATATATGAAGGACTTTAGTGAAAATGTAACAAAACTAGTTGTTGGAATATATAGGAAGGACGTTAGTGTAACAAAACTGGTTGTTGTAATATATAGGAAAGACGTTAGTGAAAATGTAACAAAACTGGTTCTTGTAATATATAGGAAGGACATTAGTGAAAATGTAACAAAACTAGTTGTTGGAACATATAGGAAGGACGTTAGTGAAAATGTAACAAAACTGGTTGTTGGAATATGTAGGAAGGACGTTAGTGAAAATGTAACAAAATTGGTTGTTGTAATATATAGGAAGGACGTTAGTGTAACAAAACTGGTTGTTGTAATATATAGGAAGGACGTTAGTGTAACAAAACTGGTTGTTATAATATATAGGAAGGACGTTAGTGAAAATGTAACAAAACTGGTTGTTGTAATATATAGGAAGGACGTTAGTGAAAATGTAACAAAACTGGTTCTTGTAATATATAGGAAGGACATTAGTGAACATGTAACAAAACTGGTTCTTGTAATATATAGGAAGGACATTAGTGAACATGTAACAAAACTAGTTGTTGGAACATATAGGAAGGACGTTAGTGAAAATGTAACAAAACTGGTTGTTGTAATATATAGGAAAAACGTCAGTGAAAATGTAACAAAACTGGTTGTTGGAATATATAGGAAAAACGTTAGGGAAAATGTAACAAACCTGGTTGTTGGAATATATAGGAAAAACGTTAGGGAAAATGTAACAAACCTGGTTGTTGGAATATATAGGAAGGACGTTAGTGAAAATGTAACAAAACTGGTTGTTGTAATATATAGGAAAGACGTTAGTGAAAATGTAACAAAACTGGTTGTTGTAATATATAGGAAGGACGTTAGTGAAAATGTAACAAAATTGGTTGTTGTAATATATAGGAAGGACGTTAGTGTAACAAAACTGGTTGTTGTAATATATAGGAAGGACGTTAGTGAAAATGCAACAAAATTGGTTGTTGTAATATATAGGAAAGACGTTAGTGTAACAAAACTGGTTGTTATAATATATAGGAAGGACGTTAGTGAAAATGTAACAAAACTGGTTGTTGTAATATATAGGAAGGACGTTAGTGAAAATGTAATAATACTAGTTGTTGTAATATATAGGAAAGACATTAGTGTAACAAAACTGGTTTTTATAATATATAGGAAGGACGTTAGTGAAAATGTAATAATACTAGTTGTTGTAATATATAGGAAAGACATTAGTGTAACAAAACTGGTTCTTGTAATATATAGGAAAGACGTTAGTGTAACAAAACTGGTTCTTGTAATATATAGGAAGGACGTTAGTGAAAATGTAACAAAACTGGTTCTTGTAATATATAGGAAGGACATTAGTGAACATGTAACAAAACTGGTTCTTGCAATATATAGGAAGGACATTAGTGAACATGTAACAAAACTAGTTGTTGGAACATATAGGAAGGACGTTTGTGAAAATGTAACAAAACTGGTTGTTGGAATATGTAGGAAAAACGTCAGTAAAAATGTAACAAAACTGGTTGTTGTAATATATAGGAAAAACGTCAGTGAAAATGTAACAAAACTGGTTGTTGTAATATACAGGAAGGACGTTAGTGAAAATGTAACAAAACTGGTTGTTGGAATATATAGGAAAAACGTTAGGGAAAATGTAACAAACCTGGTTGTTGGAATATATAGGAAGGACGTTAGTGAAAATGTAACAAAACTGGTTGTTGTAATATATAGGAAAGACGTTAGTGAAAATGTAACAAAACTGGTTGTTGTAATATATAGGAAAGACGTTAGTGTAACAAAACTGGTTGTTGTAATATATAGGAAGGACGTTAGTGAAAATGTAACAAAACTGGTTGTTGTAATATATAGGAAGGACGTTAGTGAAAATGTAACAAAACTGGTTGTTGTAATATATAGGAAGGACGTTAGTGAAAATGTAACAAAATTGGTTGTTGTAATATATAGGAAGGACGTTAGTGAAAATGTAACAAAATTGGTTGTTGTAATATATAGGAAAGACGTTAGTGTAACAAAATTGGTTGTTGTAATATATAGGAAAGACGTTAGTGTAACAAAATTGGTTGTTGTAATATATAGGAAAGACGTTAGTGAAAATGTAACAAAACTGGTTGTTATAATATATAGAAAGGACGTTAGTGAAAATGTAACAAAACTGGTTGTTGTAATATATAGGAAGGACGTTAGTGAAAATGTAATAATACTAGTTGTTGTAATATATAGGAAAGACATTAGTGTAACAAAACTGGTTCTTGTAATATATAGGAAGGACGTTAGTGAAAATGTAACAAAACTGGTTGTTGTAATATATAGGAAGGACGTTAGTGAAAATGTAATAATACTAGTTGTTGTAATATATAGGAAAGACATTAGTGTAACAAAACTGGTTCTTGTAATATATAGGAAGGACGTTAGTGAAAATGTAACAAAACTGGTTGTTGTAATATATAGGAAAGACGTTAGTGAAAATGTAACAAAACTGGTTGTTAGAACTACAACATTATCAGTATCACGACCGAGGTCATTTCCAAGATATCACAGGCCTTTTACACTTAATGCTCATGAAATGTCTATATGTAAGTAATGTAGTTCTATATTCAAGTATTGTAGTTCTATATTCAAGTAATGTAGTTCTATATTCAAGTAATGTAGTTCTATATTCAAGTAATGTAATTCAATATTTAAGCATTGTAGTTCTTTATTCAAGTAATGTACTTCTATATTTAAGTAACGTAGTTCTATACTTAAGTAGTGTAGTTCTGTATTTAAAAAATGTAGTTCTGTATTTAAGTAACGTACTTCTATGTTTAAGTAATGGAATTCTATATTTAAGTAATGTAGTTTTATATTTAAGTAATGTAATTTTATATTTAAGTAACGTACTTCTTTATTCAAGTAATGTACTTCTATATTTAAGTAATGTAGTTCTATATTTAAGTAATGTAATTCTATATTTAAGTAATGTACTTCTTTATTCAAGTAATGTAGTTCTATACGTAAGTAATGTACTTTTATATTTAAGTAATGTAGTTCTATATTTAAGTAATGTAATTCTATATTTAAGTATTGTAGTTCTATATGTAAGTAATGTAATTCTATATTTAAGTAATGTAATTCTATATGTAAGTAATGTAGTTCTATATGTAAGTAATGTAATTCTATATGTAAGTAATGTAGTTCTATATGTAAGTAATGTAGTTCTATACTTAAGTAGTGTAGTTCTGTATTTAAAAAATGTAGTTCTGTATTTAAGTAACGTACTTCTATGTTTAAGTAATGGAATTCTATATTTAAGTAATGTAGTTTTATATTTAAGTAATGTAATACTATATTTAAGTATAGTACTTCTTTATTCAAGTAATGTACTTCTTTATTCAAGTAATGTAGTTCTATACGTAAGTAATGTACTTTTATATTTAAGTAATGTAATTCTATATTTAAGTATTGTAGTTCTATATGTAAGTAATGTAATTCTATATTTAAGTAATGTAATTCTATATGTAAGTAATGTAGTTCTATATGTAAGTAATGTAATTCTATATGTAAGTAATGTAGTTCTATATGTAAGTAATGTAGTTCTATATTTAAGTAATGTAATTCTATATGTAAGTAATGTAGTTCTATATGTAAGTAATGTAGTTCTATATTTAAGTAATGTAATTCTATATTTACTTATTGTAGTTCTATATGTAAGTATTGTAGTTCTATATGTTAGTAATATAATTCTATATTTAAGTAATATAGTTCTATATGTAAGTAATGTAGTTCTATATTTAAGTAATGTACTTTTATATTTAAGTAATGTAGTTCTATATTTAAGTAATGTAATTCTATATCTAAGTAATGTAGTTCTATATTTAAGTAATGTAGTTCTATATTTGAGTAATGTAATTCTTCATTCGTAGTGTTTGAATACATGTTTTCCGTTTTCTTATCACAGTATTACTGAATAACATTTTCCTGTCATCAATGGAAAGAAACCTAAAAAAACTCTTTATTTCGACTGGAAATGCAGGTTCCATGTAAACAAAACAGAGCTTTAGTTGGTAGATGAAGTAACAATTGTGTTTAAAGTCAGTTTCAAAATTCAGATTTGATACCTGTGGTGGATATAACACAAACAAACCAGCTTTGTGAGAGTAGAGTAAAAGTTGGCGGTGGGTGGTTTTGATTATTTGCCTTCCCTCTAGTCTGTTACATGTAAATCGGGCATGTCTAATCCAGACAGCCAAACCTCATTGATTCATAATTATTTAATTATAAACTTTTCTTATTTTTTAATTTTCAAATCGATTTAAACTTTTATTTAAGATAATTATCCAGTTAATGCGAAAATGTTAACACCTATTTCTGATTAGAAACGGTTTATTTATCCGATGACACACTTTCATTTCATCGTGATACGAACTCGAAACTATAATAATGTTTAATAAATACAAAGACATAAATGTGTTGTTGGACTTTTCTCTGCAAATTGTATTTAAAGATATGAGCAGAAAACACGATTTTTTCAAAGCAGTTCTTTTGTAGTTTAATAGTTTTGTTTATTTAACAACTAAGCCTTGAAACCGTACAGTGTTGACGATAGTTAAACTAGACAGCATACGATAGGTTAACGAAACCACGATAGTATAGAACGGATCAATAGTTATTAATCATTTACAAACTTTCGAATATTTTCCTAATTAATCGATTTATTCGATACTGAACCTTTCACAGACTAACATCTTACAACAAATTGTAGGCGATTATAACAAGGTCTTCACAGCCTGAAACCCAGTGTAACTATAAAATAAATACTAATAAAGACAGCAGTTGATGTAATTACTCGCAACTATTACAAATGAAATTTTACTTCCATATTATTCTATATTGTAGTGTTTTAATCAATTTTAAACTGGTGTTTGCAAATTTATAAAACGTTTTTACATATACCATTATTCGTAATGACTGTTTCTCTTGATTATATTGATTAAAATATATTTATTAAGAACGGTGTTTCTATCTTGTCGGCAAGTATGATACAACTTAATTGAGTTTTAGTCTATTTTATATTTTAATAAGTAACATAATAAATTGAAGGCCGGTTCTGGATAAATCGTAAAACGTAACAAAATCAACCTTCGATTATTTTGTTTTTCTGACAACACAAATCACTTTCAATATTCTAATTAATATTATGTTTATTAAAATGCGCTGTTATGTCGTTTCTTAGCATATGTATTAAAATTCACCAATACACATAAAAAAACCGTTAGTTTAGATGTATCGTTTTGTCTTTTTACTGGTTTTCTTCCATCTTAGTAATTTATCGTAAAAGTTAATCTATCATTTCTTGTGTCGCAGCTAAGAAGACAGTATGGGTGGGGTGAAAGAAAACGGCTGTTTTATTTGACAATTTGATGAAATATTTGGACATGTGCGTTATTATTTCATGTTAAGGCGTGCCAAACACGTTGAAAGAACAAACGTTATATCAGGATGAACAAACGCGACATCTGCTTAGATCGTCAGAAGTTGTTACTGTGGTAACAGTAGACTGGATGGACTTCAGAAGTTTATATAGGCAGCAAAAGAGGTATTTATTAAGGAGGATAAACAAAACCGAATAGAACCAGGAATAAGGTATTAGTGTTTCTATCACAAAATCATATTTAAACTCTTACGGTTACAATTTACGAAGAGGTTAAAAAGACTGACAGCAATGGAAAACTTACTTTCTCCACATGAGTAAAGTTTCTAAAGACAAAAATAGGCTATGAAATAAAACTCGTTAAAATAAGAACAGCTTTAACTTTATTGGTTTTCAGATAAAGTATGAAAAACGTTAAGAGACGTACAAGAAGAGAAAAAAACCAAATATGTTGGTACACTGAGAAACGAAGCTGTTTTGTTTTTCAAATTCGCGCAAAGCTACACAAGAGCTATCTGCGCTAGCCGTCCCTGATTTAGCAGGATAAGACTAGAGGGGAAGCAGCTAGTAATCACCACCCACCGCCAACTCTTGAGCTACTCTTTTACCAACGAATACTGGGATTGACCGTCACATTACAACGCCCCCACGGTTAAAATGGCGAACATCTTTGGTGTGACGGGGATTCGAACCCGCGACCCTCAGATTACAAGTAGAAAGCCTCAACCCACTCGGCCACTCTTAAGAAGTTAATAGAAGACATATCGATATAGCTTAAAAAATTCATATTAGAGATGCCTACGTATCTTAAGAAGTTAATATTAGACATATTGATATATCTTAAGGAAGTGATATCAGACATATGTTAAAATGTTAACATTAGACATATCGATATATCTTTAAAAAGTAATATTAGATATATCTATATATATCTTAAGAAAGTGTTATCACACACATTTATATATCTAAGAAAGTAATATTAGATATACCGATATAGATCTTAAAAAATAATAGACATAGCAATATATCTTAAGAAAGTAATATTAGACGTACTGTTACACATTAAGAAAGTAATATTAGACGTATTGTTACATATTAAGAAAGTAATATTAGACGTATTGTTACACATTAAGAAAGTAATATTAGCCGTATTGTTACACATTAAGAAAGTAATATTTAACCCAATAGATCTTTCTGGACTAATTAAATATTTATACAGATATCACAGTGAAATTATATTATACCATAAAACTTATCCAGACATCTTAAGAAATAATATCAGACCTAATAAATCAATACCAAACGTACGAGACATATTGACAATTAATATCAGACCTATTAAGATATCTTAATAAATTAATACCGAACGTACGAGACATATTGACAACCTAATAAATTAATACCGAACGTACGAGACATATTGACAACCTAATAAATTTATACCGAACGTACGAGACATATTGACAACCTAATAAATTAATACCGAACGTACGAGACGTATTGACAATTTATATCAGTATAGCTGTTGTCATTTCTTAAGAATAAGTTTTTCAGCACGGTTATTTCTCTTTAAATTTGGCTTATCTTTTACTTAACTATTGTTTATCTTTTACTTGATAGTAGCGTATCTTTTACATAAATATGGCTTATGCTTTACTTAAGTATGGATATTTTTTTACTCAACCATGGTTTATCTTTTACTTGAATATAGGCCAGGTGGTTAAGGTACTCGACTCGTATTTCGAGGGTCGCGGGTTAAGGCCCCCGTCACACCAAACATGCTCGCCCTTTCAGCCGTGGGGGTGTTATAAGGTGGTGGTCAATCCCACTATTCGTTGGAAAAGAGTAGTCCAAGAGTTGGCAATGACTAGCTGCCTTCCCTCTAGTCTTACACTGCTAAATTAGGGACGGCTGGCGCAGATAGCCCTCGTGTAACAAAGAAACAAACTTAAGTGTTGTTTATCTTTTAATTAAATGTGGCTTATTTTTTACTTAAGTATGGTTTATTTTTCCACTTAAGTGTGATATATTTCTCTTAACTTGTAATTTATCAGATAAAAAAATATGGTATATTTGTTTAGAAACAATATTAATTTGTGAGAAGTTACGTACTCAATTAAAATCATTTAAAATATGGAGCCGTTGAATTTATTCTAAGATTTCTAAAACTCTGCTAAAGTTGTGTCAGAGATGAGTTTACACTTTTTAAAATATGTTAACGTACGATGAAGATTTTCCTCACATTTTTCAGTTTAAGGTAATCAGTATCGATATATTTAACCTTTGTTTTATGATTTAAAATGTCTTCCAGTTTAGAGATATAATCAGATTTGTTTCAAATGACGGCACCTACACCTTTATCTGGTTTCAATTACTTCAATTATTTTAAGGTAGAAAACACTAATTAATAACCAAACATCCACTGCAACGCCCCCTACAATCCCGTACTCGTTTATACTCTTGTCTCTAACAGATGCCTCATCAATAAAAGTGTTAATGCCCATACGAGCCGTTGTGAGATACATTTATTTGAAGTGGGTTTCTCGTCATCAAGAATTATTGTGATAATAATTTCATTATTGTATTATCTATTGTTTATTTCGTCATATTATGATTTACTTCGTTTATTACATATTTTAATTACTTTTACAAAATGTCTCAAATTGATGAACTATGTGTTTAATAAATAACACATGTAACAAAATTTTTACTTTTTCTTGTTCCTGGAGAGAAAGTGTTATTTCCCAATTACTTATGCCTAAAGTAAACAGAAAACACCTTTTTTTCTCTTCAAACATTGCTTTTGTGACCGGGGATCATATAATGAAAACATGATGGGAGACTATATTTGGGTGCTGATACCTGAAAGTGATTTACATTACAGTCGCAAATCTCGAAAACTACTTACTTCTAAACATTTTTATATAAGTTTAGTATAAATACATGTAGATCTTGATTCATATGTTGTTTTATTCAGACCTTATGTAAATGAAAATGTGCAACTTTGCACGTTTTCACATAGGAAATAGATTAATTTCTAAATTTCATTATTCAGGTCACAAAAGTAAAGTTTGAAGGGAATAATGGTCATTTTCTGTACTTTTACAACATAGGCAATTAAGAAATAACACATACTATCCAGGAACAAAATTTGTGTTACACAGTGTAATCTAACCTGTTAAATATAAATTTCTAAATATGTAATACACTGCTGGCCAAAATCTTAAGTCCAATGAACATAAAGGAAAAATATGCATTTTGCGTTGTTAGACTCAAGCAGTTATTTGAGCAGAGCTTCGAAAGATGAAAATAAAAAAATAGAAAATAAAAATAAAAAACGTTTTTAGTATTTAATAGGGAAAATGTGAACACTATGAAATTAGTCTAAATACTAGCTGGTCAAAAGTTTAAGACCATACTAAAATGAAGACCTAAAGAGGGTAGAAAATGCCCAACAAGAGATCTCAGTAGTGAGTTGCACAGCCATCATTGCAAAAAAAAAAACATTCACTTTGGCATGGTCGATATAAGCGTTTGCAAAAGGCTGGCTGGAATGTTATTCCAAGTGGTGAAGATGGCTTCACGAAGGTCATATACTGTTTGGAATTGACGTCTATTTCTATAGACTTCCCTTGCCATCCACCCCCAAACATTTTCAATGGGGTTCAGTTCGGGCGAACACGCTGGATGGTCCAAAAGAATCACGTTATTCGCCATGAAAAAGTCCTTTGTCCTGCGGGCATTGTGGATTGCAGCGTTGTCCTGCTGAAAGATCCAGTCATTTCCACACAAGCAAGGACCTTCAGTCAATAAGGATGCTCTCTCCAACATGCCAGTGTAGCCAGCTGCTGTTTGATGCCTCTGTATAACCTGAAGTTCCATTGTTCCATGGAAGGAGAAAACACCCAGGATCATGATGGAACCTCCTCCACTGTGTCGTGTAGAAAATGTCTCCAGTTGGTTATCCTTACCGTACCAGTAACGTTGGAAGCCATATGGACCATCCAGGTTAATTTTTTCTCATCAGAGAACAAAACCTTCGTCCACTTTTCTACGTCCCATGTTTGGTGCTTCTCAGCAAAGTTTAACCGAGCTGTTTCATGGCATGGAAGGAGGCGTGGTCTTTGAAGACGTTTACGAATTTTAAAGCCTTTCTCGCCTAGATGCCGACTTATTGTTCTTGAGCTGTATTCTGCGTCCGTAAGGGCCTTAATCTGGTTTGACGATCAGCTGGTGTCTTGCCGGACAACCCGTCGAATCCTCCTGCTCAAAGCCGGTGAAATTTTCATGGGCCGACCATTTGAAATTCTCGTTCAGTATCCCTCAGTGTCTTTTAAGAAATTTGCAACAGCAATTTTACAACGCCCAATCTCACCAGCAATGCAATGTTAACAGAAACCTTTCTTTTGCAACTCGACAATTCTGCCACGTTCAAACATCGTCAACTTTTTAGCCTTTGCCATGTTTATACCCAATGTACAACATCAGTGAATGATGTTGACAATGCTAATGCTTGAACACAAATGACTAAATTTCGTTACATGTTTACCGATTAACGCTTCGTTTCATTACGGTCTTAAACTTTGACCAGCTAGTATTTAGGCTAATTTCATAGTGTTTACATTTTCCCTATTAAATACTAAAAACGTTTTTATATTTATTTTCCCTTTTCTAATTTTCATCTTTCGAAGTTCTACTCAAATAAGTGGTTGAGTCTAACAACGTAAAATGCATATTTTTCTTTATGTTCATTAACCTTAACATTTTGGCCAGCAGTTCATGTATGTAATAATTAAATGAATGTTACTGTACACACACACATTGTCAAATGTATCATTACTGTTACAATTATTCTAATGTTCATCATTAAGTTTTGATCCAATAAATCTGTTGCTACGTAGTTAAAATAAGAGTAAAACTAATCGTACAGTGATGGGTACATATACTGAAACATGAACCAAGTAAAGCAATGTTTACTTTTAAAATACAGTTAAACGTATTTAATTAACTAAGATACTTTATAGACATTTAAAACCAGTATGATTTACTTTACGCAGAATTATAGTAGTGATTTAAAACGGTGTAACAGGAGCTCAACCAGTAGCAAGAAGTAACACTGTAACTGTAACATCAGAGTCTGATTTTATTCACAAACTTTCAGTTACAATAACAACAAAAAATTTCAAGCAGTCGAAATGAGCATATTGTTTCAACAAAATACTTTATAATAACTCAATACATAGAAGCAGTGAACATTTAATAACACAGGGTTTTTGTATTTAATATTTAACATTATATGATTTTCTATTTATATCAAATATTTATTTAACCAAAGAACAAGATATATATTGAATCATTCCATAATAACTGTAAGACGTTGCAAACAATTTTAATTGAGATCTATATGATTCTCAATGTGAAAAAGTTCCAAAATGTGTAGTGCATATGTAGGAGACGCAATGCGAAAGAGAGAAAAATGTAAGCTTTAATTTCATAGTACAATTGTGCAGGGAGTGAAAAACCTGTAATCTTCAGTTTCATTATATCAGTTGTGTAGGTAGTGACATGCAAGTAAACTTTGATAGTATCAAGTGTGTAGATAGTGACATGCAAGTAAACTTTGATAGTTTCAAGTGTGTAGGTAGTGACAAATAAGTAAACTTTGATAGCATCAAGTGTGTAGGTAGTGACATATAAGTAAACTGATAGTATGAAGTGTGTAGGTAGTGACAAATATGTAAACTTTGATAGCATCAAGTGTGTAGGTAGTGACAAATAAGTAAACTTTGATAGTATCATGTTTGTAGGTAGTGACAAATAAGTAAACCGATAGTATCAAGTGTGTAGGTAGTGACAAATAAGTAAACTTTGATAGCATCAAGTGTGTAGGTAGTGACAAATAAGTAAACTTTGATAGCATCAAGTGTGTAGGTAGTGACAAATAAGTAAACCGATAGTATCAAGTGTGTAGGTAGTGACAAATAAGTAAACTGATAGTATGAAGTATGTAGGTAGTGACAAATAAGTAAACAGATAGTATCAAGTGTGTAGGTAGTGACAAATAAGTAAACTGATAGTATCAAGTGTGTAGGTAGTGACAAATAAGTAAACTTTGATTGGATCAAGTGTGTAGGTAGTGACAAATAAGTAAACTGATAGTATCAAGTGTGTAGGTAGTGACAAATAAGTAAACTGATAGTATCAAGTGTGTAGGTAGTGACAAATAAGTAAACTGATAGTATCAAGTGTGTAGGTAGTGACAAATAAGTAAACTGATAGCATCAAGTGTGTAGGTAGTGACAAATAAGTAAACTGATAGTATCAAGTGTGTAGGTAGTGACAAACAAGTAAATTGATAGTGTCAAGTGCGTAGGTAGTGACAAATAAGTAAACTTTGATAGCATCAAGTGTGTAGGTAGTGAGAAATAAGTAAATTTTGATAGTATCAAGCGTGTAGGTAGTGACAAATAAGTAAACTGATAGTATCAAGTGTGTAGATAGTGACAAATAAGCAAACTGATAGCATCAAGTGTGTAGATAGTGACAAATAAGTAAACTTTGATAGCATCAAGTGTGTAGGTAGTGACAAATAAGCAAACTGATAGCATCAAATGTGTAGGTACTGACAAATAAGTAAACTTTGATAGCATCAAATGTGTAGGTAGTGACAAATAAGTAAACTGATAGTATCAAGTGTGTAGATAGTGACAAATAAGTAAACTTTGATAGCATCAAGTGTGTAGGTAGTGACAAATAAGTAAACTGATAGTATCAAATGTGTAGGTACTGACAAATAAGTAAACTTTGATAGCATCAAGTGTGTAGGTAGTGAAAAATAAGTAAACTGATAGCATCAAATGTGTAGGTAGTGACAAATAAGTAAACTTTGATAGCATCAAGTGTGTAGGTAGTGACATATAAGTAAACCGATAGTATGAAGTGTGTAGGTAGTGACAAATAAGTAAACTGATAGTATCAAGTGTGTAGGTAGTGACAAATAAGTAAACTGATAGTATCAAATGTGTAGGTAGTGACAAATAAGCAAACTTTGATAGCATCAAGTGTGTAGGTAGTGAGAAATAAGCAAATTTTGATAGCATCAAGTGTGTAGGTAGTGACAAATAAGTAAACTGATAGCATCAAGTGTGTAGATAGTGACAAATAAGCAAACTGATAGTATCAAGTGTGTAGATAGTGACAAATAAGCAAACTTTGATAGCATCAAGTGTGTAGGTAGTGACAAATAAGTAAACTGATAGTATTAAATGTGTAGGTACTGACAAATAAGTAAACTTTGATAGCATCAAATGTGTAGGTAGTGACAAATAAGTAAACTGATAGTATCAAATGTGTAGGTACTGACAAATAAGTAAACTTTGATAGCATCAAGTGTGTAGGTAGTGAAAAATAAGTAAACTGATAGCATCAAATGTGTAGGTAGTGACAAATAAGTAAACTTTGATAGCATCAAGTGTGTAGGTAGTGACAAATAAGTAAACTGATAGTATCAAGTGTGTAGGTAGTGACAAATAAGTAAACTGATAGTATCAAGTGTGTAGATAGTGACAAATAAGTAAACTTTGATAGCATCTAGTGTGTAGGTAGTGAAAAATAAGTAAACTGATAGTATCAAATGTGTAGGTAGTGACAAATAAGTAAACTGATAGTATCAAGTGTGTAGGTAGTGACAAATAAGTAAACTGATAGTATCAAATGTGTAGGTAGTGACAAATAAGTAAACTGATAGTATCAAGTGTGTAGGTAGTGACAAATAAGTAAACTGATAGTATCAAATGTGTAGGTAGTGACAAATAAGTAAACTGATAGTATCAAGTGTGTAGATAGTGACAAATAAGTAAACTTTGATAGCATCTAGTGTGTAGGTAGTGAAAATAAAATAAACTGATAGCATCAAATGTGTAGGTAGTGACAAATAAGTAAACCTTTGATAGCATCAAGTGTGTAGGTAGTGAAAAATAAGTAAACTGATAGTATCAAATGTGTAGGTAGTGACAAATAAGTAAACTTTGATAGCATCAAGTGTGTAGGTAGTGACATAAGTAAATTGATAGTTTGAAGTGTGTAGGTAGTGACAAATAAGTAAACTGATAGTATCAAGTGTGCAGGTAGTGAAAAATAAGTAAACTGATAGTATCAAGTGTGTAGGTAGTGACAAATAAGTAAATTGATAGGGTCAAGTGCGTAGGTAGTGACAAATAAGTAAACTTTGATAGCATCAAGTGTGTAGGTAGTGACAAATAAGTAAACTTTGATAGTATCAAGTGTGTAGGTAGTGACAAAAGGGTAAACTTTAATAGCATCAAGTGTGTAGGTAGTGACAAATAAGTAAACTGATAGTATCAAGTGTGTAGGTAGTGACAAATAAGTAAACTTTGATAGCATCAAGTGTGTAGGTAGTGAGAAATAAGTAAGTTTTGATAGTATCAAGTGTGTAGGTAGTGACAAATAAGTAAACTGATAGGATCAATTGTGTAGATAGTGACAAATAAGTAAACTGATAGTATCAAGTGTGTAGGTAGTGACAAATAAGTAAACTTTGATAGCATCAAGTGTGTAGGTAGTGAGAAATAAGTAAGTTTTGATAGTATCAAGTGTGTAGGTAGTGAGAAATAAGTAAATTTTGATAGTATCAAGCGTGTAGGTAGTGACAAATAAGTAAACTGATAGTATCAAGTGTGTAGATAGTGACAAATAAGTAAACTGATAGTATCAAGTGTGTAGATAGTGACAAATAAGTAAACTTTGATAGCATCAAGTGTGTAGGTAGTGACAAATAAGTAAACTGATAGTATCAAATGTGTAGGTACTGACAAATAAGTAAACTTTGATAGCATCAAATGTGTAGGTAGTGACAAATAAGTAAACTGATAGTATCAAGTGTGTAGATAGTGACAAATAAGTAAACTTTGATAGCATCAAGTGTGTAGGTAGTGACAAATAAGTAAACTGATAGTATCAAATGTGTAGGTACTGACAAATAAGTAAACTTTGATAGCATCAAGTGTGTAGGTAGTGAAAAATAAGTAAACTGATAGCATCAAATGTGTAGGTAGTGACAAATAAGTAAACTTTGATAGCATCAAGTGTGTAGGTAGTGACATATAAGTAAACTGATAGTATGAAGTGTGTAGGTAGTGACAAATAAGTAAACTGATAGTATCAAGTGTGTAGGTAGTGACAAATAAGTAAACTGATAGTATCAAATGTGTAGGTAGTGACAAATAAGTAAACTTTGATAGCATCAAGTGTGTAGGTAGTGAGAAATAAGTAAATTTTGATAGTATCAAGTGTGTAGGTAGTGACAAATAAGTAAACTGATAGTATCAAGTGTGTAGATAGTGACAAATAAGTAAACTGATAGTATCAAGTGTGTAGATAGTGACAAATAAGTAAACTTTGATAGCATCAAGTGTGTAGGTAGTGACAAATAAGTAAACTGATAGTATTAAATGTGTAGGTACTGACAAATAAGTAAACTTTGATAGCATCAAATGTGTAGGTAGTGACAAATAAGTAAACTGATAGTATCAAATGTGTAGGTACTGACAAATAAGTAAACTTTGATAGCATCAAGTGTGTAGGTAGTGAAAAATAAGTAAACTGATAGCATCAAATGTGTAGGTAGTGACAAATAAGTAAACTGATAGTATCAAATGTGTAGGTAGTGACAAATAAGTAAACTGATAGTATCAAGTGTGTAGGTAGTGACAAATAAGTAAACTGATAGTATCAAGTGTGTAGGTAGTGACAAATAAGTAAACTGATAGTATCAAGTGTGTAGATAGTGACAAATAAGTAAACTTTGATAGCATCTAGTGTGTAGGTAGTGAAAAATAAGTAAACTGATAGTATCAAATGTGTAGGTAGTGACAAATAAGTAAACTGATAGTATCAAGTGTGTAGGTAGTGACAAATAAGTAAACTGATAGTATCAAATGTGTAGGTAGTGACAAATAAGTAAACTGATAGTATCAAGTGTGTAGGTAGTGACAAATAAGCAAACTGATAGCATCAAATGTGTAGGTAGTGACAAATAAGCAAACTGATAGTATCAAGTGTGTAGATAGTGACAAATAAGTAAACTTTGATAGCATCCAGTGTAGGTAGTGAAAAATAAGTAAACTGATAGTATCAAATGTGTAGGTAGTGACAAATAAGTAAACTTTGATAGCATCAAGTGTGTAGGTAGTGAAAAATAAGTAAACTGATAGTATCAAATGTGTAGGTAGTGACAAATAAGTAAACTTTGATAGCATCAAGTGTGTAGGTAGTGACATATAAGTAAACTGATAGTATGAAGTGTGTAGGTAGTGACAAATAAGTAAACTGATAGTATCAAGTGTGCAGGTAGTGAAAAATAAGTAAACTGATAGTATCAAGTGTGTAGGTAGTGACAAATAAGTAAATTGATAGGGTCAAGTGCGTAGGTAGTGACAAATAAGTAAACTTTGATAGCATCAAGTGTGTAGGTAGTGACAAATAAGTAAACTTTGATAGTATCAAGTGTGTAGGTAGTGACAAAAGGGTAAACTTTGATAGCATCAAGTGTGTAGGTAGTGACAAATAAGTAAACTGATAGTATCAAGTGTGTAGGTAGTGACAAATAAGTAAACTTTGATAGCATCAAGTGTGTAGGTAGTGAGAAATAAGTAAGTTTTGATAGTATCAAGTGTGTAGGTAGTGACAAATAAGTAAACTGATAGGATCAATTGTGTAGATAGTGACAAATAAGTAAACTGATAGTATCAAGTGTGTAGATAGTGACAAATAAGTAAACTTTGATAGCATCAAGTGTGTAGGTAGTGACAAATAAGTAAACTGATAGTATGAAGTATGTAGGTAGTGACAAATAAGTAAACTTTGATAGCATCAAGCGTGTAGGTAGTGACAAATAAGTAAACTGATTGTATCAAGCATGTAGGTAGTGACAAATAAGTAAACTTTCATAGTATCAAGTGTGTAGGTAGTGAGAAATAAGTAAACTGATAGTATCAAATTGTGTAGGTAGTGACAAATAAGTAAACTTTGATAGTATCATGTGTGTAGGTAGTGACAAATAGATAAACTGATAGTATCAAGTGTGCAGGTAGTGACAAATAAGTAAACTGATAGTATCAAGTGTGTAGGTAGTGACAAATAAGTAAACTTTGATAGCATCAAGCGTGTAGGTAGTGACAAATAAGTAAACTGATTGTATCAATCATGTAGGTAGTGACAAATAAGTAAACTTTCATAGTATCAAGTGTGTAGGTAGTGAGAAATAAGTAAACTGATAGTATCAAGTGTGTAGGTAGTGACAAATAAGTAAACTTTGATAGTATCATGTGTGTAGGTAGTGACAAATAGATAAACTGATAGTATCAAGTGTGCAGGTAGTGACAAATAAGTAAACTGATAGTATCAAGTGTGTAGATAGTGACGAATAAGTAAACTTTGATAGCATCAAGTGTGTAGGTAGTGACAAATGGGTAAAATTTGATAGTATCAAGTGTGTAGGTAGTGACAAATAAGTAAACTTTGATAGCATCAAGTGTGTAAGTAGTGACAAATAAGTAAACTTTGATAGTATCATGTGTGTAGGTAGTGAAAAATAGATAAACTGATGGTATCAAGTGTGTAGGTAGTGACAAATAAGTAAACTTTGATAGCATCAAGTGTGTAAGTAGTGACAAATAAGTAAACTTTGATAGTATCATGTTTGTAAGTAGTGACAAATAAGTAAACTGATAGTATCAAGTGTGTAGATAGTGACGAATAAGTAAACTTTGATAGCATCAAGTGTGTAGGTAGTGACAAATGGGTAAAATTTGATAGTATCAAGTGTGTAGGTAGTGACAAATAAGTAAACTTTGATAGCATCAAGTGTGTAAGTAGTGACAAATAAGTAAACTTTGATAGTATCAAGTGTGTAGGTAGTGAGAAATAAGTAAACTGATAGTATCAAGTGTGTAGGTAGTGACAAATAAGTAAACTTTGATAGTATCATGTGTGTGGTAGTGACAAATAGATAAACTGATAGTATCAAGTGTGCAGGTAGTGAAAAATAAGTAAACTGATAGTATCAAGTGTGTAGGAAGTGACAAATAAGTAAACTTTGATAGCATCAAGCGTGTAGGTAGTGAGAAATAAGTAAACTGATAGTATCAAGTGTGTAGGTAGTGACAAATAAGTAAACTTTGATAGTATCATGTGTGTAGGTAGTGACAAATAGATAAACTGATAGTATCAAGTGTGCAGGTAGTGACAAATAAGTAAACTGATAGTATCAAGTGTGTAGATAGTGACGAATAAGTAAACTTTGATAGCATCAAGTGTGTAGGTAGTGACAAATGGGTAAAATTTGATAGTATCAAGTGTGTAGGTAGTGACAAATAAGTAAACTTTGATAGCATCAAGTGTGTAAGTAGTGACAAATAAGTAAACTTTGATAGTATCATGTGTGTAGGTAGTGACAAATAGATAAACTGATAGTATCAAGTGTGTAGGTAGTGACAAATAAGTAAACTTTGATAGTATCATGTTTGTAAGTAGTGACAAATAAGTAAACTGATAGTATCAAGTGTGTAGATAGTGACGAATAAGTAAACTTTGATAGCATCAAGTGTGTAGGTAGTGACAAATGGGTAAATTTGATAGTATCAAGTGTGTAGGTAGTGACAAATAAGTAAACTTTGATAGCATCAAGTGTGTAAGTAGTGACAAATAAGTAAACTTTGATAGTATCAAGTGTGTAGGTAGTGAGAAATAAGTAAACTGATAGTATCAAGTGTGTAGGTAGTGACAAATAAGTAAACTTTGATAGTATCATGTGTGTAGGTAGTGACAAATAGATAAACTGATAGTATCAAGTGTGCAGGTAGTGACAAATAAGTAAACTGATAGTATCAAGTGTGTAGGTAGTGACAAATAAGTAAACTTTGATAGCATCAAGCGTGTAGGTAGTGAGAAATAAGTAAACTGATAGTATCAAGTGTGTAGGTAGTGACAAATAAGTAAACTTTGATAGTATCATGTGTGTAGGTAGTGACAAATAGATAAACTGATAGTATCAAGTGTGCAGGTAGTGACAAATAAGTAAACTGATAGTATCAAGTGTGTAGATAGTGACGAATAAGTAAACTTTGATAGCATCAAGTGTGTAGGTAGTGACAAATGGGTAAAATTTGATAGTATCAAGTGTGTAGGTAGTGACAAATAAGTAAACTTTGATAGCATCAAGTGTGTAAGTAGTGACAAATAAGTAAACTTTGATAGTATCATGTGTGTAGGTAGTGACAAATAGATAAACTGATAGTATCAAGTGTGTAGGTAGTGACAAATAAGTAAACTTTGATAGTATCATGTTTGTAAGTAGTGACAAATAAGTAAACTGATAGTATCAAGTGTGTAGGTAGTGACAAATAAGTAAACTGATAGTATCAAATGTGTAGGTAGTGACAAATAAGTAAACTGATAGTATCAAGTGTGTAGGTAGTGACAAATAAGTAAACTGATAGTATCAAGTGTGTAGGTAGTGACAAATAAGTAAATTGATAGTGTCAAGTGCGTAGGTAGTGACAAATAAGTAAACTTTGATAGCATCAAGTGTGTAGGTAGTGACAAATAAGTAAACTTTGATCGTATCAAGTGTGTAGGTAGTGACAAATAAGTAAACTTTGATAGCATCAAGTGTGTAGGTGGTGAGAAATAAGTAAATTTTGATAGTAGCAAGTGTGTAGGTAGTGACAAATAAGTAAAGTGATAGTATCAAGTGTGTAGATAGTGACAAATAAGTAAACTGATAGTATCAAGTGTGTAGATAGTGACAAATAAGTAAACTAATAGTATCAAGTGTGTAGATAGTGACAAATAAGTAAACTTTGATAGTATCAAATGTGTAGGTAGTGACAAATAAGTAAACTTTGATAGTATCAAATGTGTAGGTAGTGACAAATAAGTAAACTTTGATAGCATCAAGTGTGTAGGTAGTGAGAAATAAGTAAATTTTGATAGTATCAAGTGTGTAGGTAGTGACAAATAAGTAAACTGATAGTATCAAGTGTGTAGAAATAATAACAAATAAGTAAACTGATAGTATCAAGTGTGTAGGTAGTGACAAATAAGTAAATTGATAGTGTCAAGTGTGTAGGTAGTGACAAATAAGTAAAATGATAGTATCAAGTGTGTAGGTAGTGACAAATAAGTAAAGTTTGATAGTATCATGTTTGTAAAATAGTGACAAATAAGTAAACTGATAGCATCAAGTGTGTAGGTAGTGACAAATAAGTAAACTGATAGTATCAAATGTGTAGGTAGTGACAAATAAGTAAACTGATAGTATCAGAGTGTGTAGGTAGTGACAAATAAGTAAACTGATAGTATCAAGTGCGTAGGTAGTGACAAATAAGTAAACTGATAGTATCAAGTGTGTAGGTAGTGACAAATAAGTAAATTGATAGTGTCAAGTGTGTAGGTAGTGACAAATAAGTAAACTTTGATCGTATCAAGTGTGTAAGTAGTGACAAATAAGTAAACTTTGATCGTATCAAGTGTGTAAGTAGTGACAAATAAGTAAACTTTGATCGTATCAAGTGTGTAAGTAGTGACAAATAAGTAAACTTTGATAGTATCATGTTTGTAAGTAGTGACAAATAAGTAAACTGATAGTATCAAGTGTGTAGGTAGTGACAAATAAGTAAACTGATAGTATCAAATGTGTAGGTAGTGACAAATAAGTAAACTGATAGTATCAAGTGTGTAGGTAGTGACAAATAAGTAAACTGATAGTATGAAGTGTGTAGGTAGTGACAAATAAGTAAATTGATAGTGTCAAGTGCGTAGGTAGTGACAAATAAGTAAACTGATAGTATCAAGTGTGTAGGTAGTGACAAATAAGTAAACTGATAGTATCAAATGTGTAGGTAGTGACAAATAAGTAAACTTTGATAGCATCAAGTGTGTAGGTAATGACAAATAAGTAAACTGATAGTATCAAGTGTGTAGGTAGTGACAAATAAGTAAACTGATAGTATCAAGTGTGTAGGTAGTGACAAATAAGTAAACTTTGATTGGATCAAGTGTGTAGGTAGTGACAAATAAGTAAATTGATAGTGTCAAGTGCGTAGGTAGTGACAAATAAGTAAACTTTGATAGCATCAAGTGTGTAGGTAGTGACAAATAAGTAAACTTTGATAGCATCAAGTGTGTAGGTAGTGAGAAATAAGTAAGTTTTGATAGTATCAAGTGTGTAGGTAGTGACAAATAAGTAAACTGATAGGATCAATTGTGTAGATAGTGACAAATAAGTAAACTGATAGTATCAAGTGTGTAGATAGTGACAAATAAGTAAACTTTGATAGCATCAAGTGTGTAGGTAGTGACAAATAAGTAAACTTTTATAGCATCAAGCGTGTAGGTAGTGACAAATAAGTAAACTGATTGTATCAAGCATGTAGGTAGTGACAAATAAGTAAACTTTCATAGTATCAAGTGTGTAGGTAGTGAGAAATAAGTAAACTGATAGTATCAAGTGTGTAGGTAGTGACAAATAAGTAAACTTTGATAGTATCATGTGTGTAGGTAGTGACAAATAGATAAACTGATAGTATCAAGTGTGCAGGTAGTGACAAATAAGTAAACTGATAGTATCAAGTGTGTAGATAGTGACGAATAAGTAAACTTTGATAGCATCAAGTGTGTAGGTAGTGACAAATGGGTAAAATTTGATAGTATCAAGTGTGTAGGTAGTGACAAATAAGTAAACTTTGATAGCATCAAGTGTGTAAGTAGTGACAAATAAGTAAACTTTGATAGTATCATGTGTGTAGGTAGTGACAAATAGATAAACTGATAGTATCAAGTGTGTAGGTAGTGACAAATAAGTAAACTTTGATAGCATCAAGTGTGTAAGTAGTGACAAATAAGTAATCTTTGATAGTATCATGTTTGTAAGTAGTGACAAATAAGTAAACTGATAGTATCAAGTGTGTAGGTAGTGACAAATAAGTAAACTGATAGTATCAAATGTGTAGGTAGTGACAAATAAGTAAACTGATAGTATCAAGTGTGTAGGTAGTGACAAATAAGTAAACTGATAGTATCAAGTGTGTAGGTAGTGACAAATAAGTAAATTGATAGTGTCAAGTGCGTAGGTAGTGACAAATAAGTAAACTTTGATAGCATCAAGTGTGTAGGTAGTGACAAATAAGTAAACTTTGATCGTATCAAGTGTGTAGGTAGTGACAAATAAGTAAACTTTGATAGCATCAAGTGTGTAGGTGGTGAGAAATAAGTAAATTTTGATAGTAGCAAGTGTGTAGGTAGTGACAAATAAGTAAACTGATAGTATCAAGTGTGTAGATAGTGACAAATAAGTAAACTGATAGTATCAAGTGTGTAGATAGTGACATATAAGTAAACTTTGATAGTATCAAATGTGTAGGTAGTGACAAATAAGTAAACTTTGATAGCATCAAGTGTGTAGGTAGTGAGAAATAAGTAAATTTTGATAGTATCAAGTGTGTAGGTAGTGACAAATAAGTAAACTGATAGTATCAAGTGTGTAGGTAATGACAAATAAGTAAACTGATAGTATCAAGTGTGTAGGTAGTGACAAATAAGTAAATTGATAGTGTCAAGTGTGTAGGTAGTGACAAATAAGTAAAATGATAGTATCAAGTGTGTAGGTAGTGACAAATAAGTAAAGTTTGATAGTATCATGTTTGTAAGTAGTGACAAATAAGTAAACTGATAGTATCAAGTGTGTAGGTAGTGACAAATAAGTAAACTGATAGTATCAAATGTGTAGGTAGTGACAAATAAGTAAACTGATAGTATCAAGTGTGTAGGTAGTGACAAATAAGTAAACTGATAGTATCAAGTGCGTAGGTAGTGACAAATAAGTAAACTGATAGTATCAAGTGTGTAGGTAGTGACAAATAAGTAAATTGATAGTGTCAAGTGCGTAGGTATTGACAAATAAGTAAACTTTGATAGCATCAAGTGTGTAGGTAGTGACAAATAAGTAAACTTTGATCGTATCAAGTGTGTAAGTAGTGACAAATAAGTAAACTTTGATCGTATCAAGTGTGTAAGTAGTGACAAATAAGTAAACTTTGATAGTATCATGTTTGTAAGTAGTGACAAATAAGTAAACTGATAGTATCAAGTGTGTAGGTAGTGACAAATAAGTAAACTGATAGTATCAAATGTGTAGGTAGTGACAAATAAGTAAACTGATAGTATCAAGTGTGTAGGTAGTGACAAATAAGTAAACTGATAGTATGAAGTGTGTAGGTAGTGACAAATAAGTAAATTGATAGTGTCAAGTGCGTAGGTAGTGACAAATAGGTAAACTTTGATAGCATCAAGTGTGTAGGTAGTGACAAATAAGTAAACTTTGATCGTATCAAGTGTGTAGGTAGTGACAAATAAGTAAACTTTGATAGCATCAAGTGTGTAGGTGGTGAGAAATAAGTAAATTTTGATAGTATCAAGTGTGTAGGTAGTGACAAATAAGTAAACTGATAGTATCAAGTGTGTAGATAGTGACAAATAAGTAAACTGATAGTATCAAGTGTGTAGATAGTGACAAATAAGTAAACATTGATAGTATCAAATGTGTAGGTAGTGACAAATAAGTAAACTTTGATAGCATCAAGTGTGTAGGTAGTGACAAATAAGTAAACTGTTAGTATCAAGTGTGTAGGTAGTGACAAATAAGTAAACTGATAGTATCAAATGTGTAGGTAGTGACAAATAAGTAAACTGATAGTATCAAGTGTGTAGGTAGTGACAAATAAGTAAACTGATAGTATCAAGTGTGTAGGTAGTGACAAATAAGTAAACTTTGATAGTATCATGTGTGTAGGTAGTGACAAATAAGTAAACTGATAGTATCTAGTGTGTAGGTAGTGACAAATGAGTAAACTGATAGTATCAAGTGTGTAGGTAGTGACAAATAAGTAAACTGATAGTATCAAGTGTGTAGGTTGTGACAAAAAAGTAAACTGATAGTATCAAGTGTGTAGGTTGTGACAAAAAAGTAAACTGATAGTATGAAGTGTGTAGGTAGTGACAAATAAATAAACTGATAGTATCAAGTGTGTAGGTAGTGACAAATAAGTAAACTTTGATAGTATCATGTTTGTAGGTAGTGACAAATAAGTAAACTGATAGTATGAAGTGTGTAGGTAGTGACAAATAAGTAAACTGATAGTATGAAGTGTGTAGGTAGTGACAAATAAATAAACTGATAGGATCAAGTGCGTAGGTAGTGACAAATAAGTAAACTTTGATCGTATCAAGTGTGTAGGTAGTGACAAATAAGTAAACTTTGATAGCATCAAGTGTGTAGGTAGTGACAAATAAGTAAACTTTGATAGTATCAAGTGTGTAGGTAGTGACAATTAGGTAATGTTTAATTTGTTAGTATTAGGTGTGTAGGTAGCGACAATTAGGTAATGTTTAGTTTGTTAGTATTAGGTGTGTAGGTAGTGACAATTAGGTAATGTTTAGTTTGTTATTATCAGGTGTGTAGGTAGTGAGAATTAGGTAATGTTTAGTTTGTTAGTATTAAGAGTGTAGGTAGTGACAATTAGGTAATGTTTAGTATGTTAGTATGAAGTGTGTAGGTAGTGACAATTAGGTAATGTTTTGTTTGTTATTATCAGGTGTGTAGGTAGTGACAATTAGGTAATGTTTAGTTTGTTAGTATCAGGTGTGTAGGTAGTGACAATTAGGTAATGTTTAGTTTGTTAGTATTAAGTATGTAGGTAGTGACAATTAGGTAATGTTTAGTTTGTTAGTATCAAGTGTGTAGGTTGTGACAATTAGGTAATGTTTAGTTTATTATTATCAGGTGTGCAGGTAGTGACAATTCGGTAATGTTTAGTTTGTTATTATCAGGTGTGTAGGTAGTGACAATTAGGTAATATTTAGTTTGTTATTATCAGGTGTGCAGGTAGTGACAATTAGGTAATGTTTAGTTTGTTATTATCAGGTGTGCAGGTAGTGACAATTAGGTAATGTTTAGTTTGTTATTATCAGGTATGTAGGTACTGATTAGTCTGTAATCTTTAGTTTGATAATTTCTCGTGGTTGTGGTGTATGTGAAGGTGTTGTTTAATAATATTAATTCCACATGTTGTGATGTAGTTTTGTTTTGACAGTGTTGTATCTCTAGGTTGTGCTAAATCTAATGTAGTTCTATATGTGTAGACAATATTTCATGAGCTATTAAATATGTAATATTTAACATTTAATATACTTGATGATGGAAGAACGTCTGTAATTTGAACAATCCTGTTCATTCATGATAAGATACTAAAATTAAGTGTTCATGGAATTTATATGTAATGATTCTGCTTATTAGAAAAGGCATAATAAATCAAAATGTTTTGATATCTTCAGATTAAAGTAAAGTAAGAACAGAATGTGATTTCACTTCAAATAATTGCCCTACTGAACACTTCAAGGTAAGGCAGTGCACGTGCACACACTACATTATCGGCTAAAGAAATTATACACTACTCATAAAAACACACAGGTCCAAGAAGTCTTGATAAAACTTAAAGAAAAACCGTTATAACCCGAGCGCTCCCGAAAGTGGACCTTTCTTCCTTCGGATTTCCAGATTGCGCATGAAGGAGGATCCACTCGGGTTATATGGGTTTCCATTTCAAATTATACACTAGTTACTATAAAATTAAACTGTATAGCAAACAAATATATGTATGTAAATAAAAGCTGTATTTCATATCCACTAGAACAAAAAATAATATTTTATTCATGGTACTACAAATCACAGACCAGTACCATATAAACAGTTGTCTTAAGGACTACGTAACATTAATAGTACCATCATATGAACAGTTGTTTTAGGACTACACGACATTAGTCGTACAAGACAAACAACTGTATTAAGAACTACAAGACATTTAGTGATACCAGTAAAACAGTTCTCTTAAGGACTACATGACATTAGTTGTTACTGCCAGACAAAGAGCTGTCTTAAAAAACTACAAGACGTACAGTAATAACAGTCAAACAGCTGTCTTAAGGACTACAAGACGTACAGTAATAACAGTCAAACAGCTGTCTTAAGGACTATAAGATGTACAGTAGTTACAGACAAACCGCTGTCTTAAGGTCTACAAGACGTACAGTAGTAACAGACAAACAGCTGTCTTAAGGTCTACAAGACGTACAGTAGTAACAGACAAACAGCTGTCTTAAGGTCTACAAGACGTACAGTAGTAACAGACAAACAGCTGTCTTAAGGTCTACAAGACGTACAGTAGTAACAGACAAACAGCTGTCTTAAGGTCTACAAGACGTACAGTAGTAACAGACAAACAGCTGTCTTAAGGTCTACAAGACGTACAGTAGTAACAGACAAACAGCTGTCTTAAGGTCTACAAGACGTACAGTAGTAACAGACAAACAGCTGTCTTAAGGTCTACAAGACGTACAGTAGCAACATACAAACAGCTGTCTTAAGGTCTACAAGACGTACAGTAGCAACAGACAAACAGCTGTCTTAAGGTCTACAAGACGTACAGTAGCAACAGACAAACAGCTGTCTTAAGGTCTACAAGACGTACAGTTGCAACAGACAAACAGCTGTCTTAAGGTCTACAAGACGTACAGTAGTAACATACAAACAGCTGTCTTAAGGTCTACAAGACGTACAGTAGCAACAGACAAACAGCTGTCTTAAGGTCTACAAGACGTACAGTAGCAACAGACAAACAGCTGTCTTAAGGTCTACAAGACGTACAGTAATAACTGTCAAACAGCTGTCTTAAGGTCTACAAGACGTACAGTAGTAACATACAAATAGCTGTCTTATGGTCTACAAGACGTACAGTTGCAACAGACAAACAGCTGTCTTAAGGTCTACAAGACGTACAGTTGCAACATACAAACAGCTGTCTTAAGGTCTACAAGACGTACAGTAGTAACATACAAACAGCTGTCTTAAGGTCTACAAGACGTACAGTTGCAACAGACAAACAACTGTCTTAAGGTCTACAAGATGTACAGTAGCAACAGACAAACAACTGTCCTAACGACTTCAAGACGTACAGTAGTAACAGACAAATAGCTGTCTTCAGGGCTACATTCTTCAAATTGAGTATTAAAAACTATTATCGTTTGTACAATTCATATAAAAATTTAATAATTATATAATCCTAACATGTATTAACTTCACATCCATTATGAAGATTTACAACAACATATCTGATTGAGCTTTGATGCGGCTGTTGTTGTTGTTGGTTTTGAATTAAGCACAAAGCTATTCAATGAGCTATCTGTGCTCTTCCCACCACGGGTATCGAAACCCGATTTTTAGCGCACACATACCGCTGAGCCACGGGGGGTTTCATGCGGCTATCAACAACAAGCACAATTTTGACCTAAGACAAGCTACTTGAATTACAATATATACTTTAGTAGTTTGCAATAAATTTACTTTAGAATGTTAATTTGTATATGAATGTACATTATAAATGAATTTAATCGCGAAGCCATAAATGCCAAGTACAAATATCCTAATTATGCCTAACCAGTTCTTTATGACTATTTTTTTTTCCCTCATAATCATTTGGAATTTTCCAGTTCATGTTTATATTTTGAATAATTTTAGAGTACAAAAGAATAATTTATGAAACAGGTATTTTGTGTTTATGGAATGCTTAAAATATTTTCTAGTCGATCATTAAGGAAAATAAATATAAAGTCGTCTTCTAGGAAACATCTAACAATTGTTTCAAGTTTTCGTATTAACAATCGAAACAGCAAAATAAATATTATAAAATAAATGGAAGTGTATACTGAACTCGTTTTTTGAAATAAAACATTAAACGCTGAAGAACGTTCGGAAAGTGTGTCTGTTATCTGATCCTTGATACACACCTGATGTGGACGCACAATAAAAGGAAGCCAATTGCAATATGCCGCTCCTAGCGGTCTCTGTAGGTATTAAAAAGCACTAATCTATATTCTAAAGAAACCTGAACAGAATTCATCCAGCGACAGTCTCGCTGCAGACGTTATCACACGTGAACTATGAGTCTCAAGCTCGAACTTGATTGGAGATTTTCTCAACTCTATCATCTGCATAATACCATTCTCTTGTGGCACTTCCATAGCAGCAGGTACGTAGGTGGTCCCAGGGATACATTTCGAACACTGACGACGAAGAGCTGGACGTCGACGGGAGCCGCGACACCTAACGGCAAACTTCAGTTCCTCTCCCATTTCCGAGCAAAGTGATTGCTTAGTAGAGCAAAACAAACAGTTCTGTTTCTTATGGTGAGAAAAAACTTTGATTGCAAAGACGTAACTAAGCACACAGTTACACAAATTATCTTATTTATATAATAATGACTCGTATAACTTAGTTAAAACCAAAGAGGTTAATCACATTCAATTATGTTATTTATTTCAAAGATAACACTTATATTTCATAGTTTAACAATAGTTTCTACTAGTTTACAGAGAGTGATTTGTGTCAAATGTATTAATTTTGGTATGAGAAATCTCACCCGATCTGTTTGGGCGTTTCGCTTGGAATTCCAACAAAACTCAAGAATTGCTGTAGTGATAGCAATGGCTAATCCACATAGAAGTACCACAAACACTCCGCCAATACTTTCCACACCTAATGAATTCGCTTTCCCTTCCTTTCCTTTTCTTCTCTCATACACGTTGAACCAGAACCTTTCCACCACTTATTGTACAGTATCTGTATAACCCCTTTCTCTTGTAGGTCAAGGATCGCTAAAGATATTTTATCTCGCCACGGAGAGCCTGTGTTAAAAAAAATAAACCTATTTTGTTCAAGAAATTTGGATGACACAAATTGGTTAGTGTGCTTTAAAACAGGCTAGTTAATATAATATGGCCTTTGTTTCTAACACTAGTATAACGTACAAAGTTTACTATTAATACAGATTACTTAATGTGTAATAACATGATCATAGTTTCTAACAGTTGGATGACATATAAAGTTTGTATTGAAACAGGTTAATTAATATAGTATGACCATAGTTTCTAACAGTTGGATGACATATCAAGTTTGGTATTAAATCTGGTTAATTAATATACCATGACCACAGTTTCTAACAGTTGGATGACATATAAAGTTTGTATTGAAACAGGTTAATTAATATACCATGACCACAGTTTCTAACAGTTGGATGACATATAAAGTTTGTATTGAAACAGGTTAATTAATATACCATGACCACAGTTTCTAACAGTTGGATGACATATAAAGTTTGTATTGAAACAGGTTAATTAATATACCATGACCACAGTTTCTAACAGTTGGATGACATATAAAGTTTGTATTGAAACAGGTTAATTAATATACCATGACCACAGTTTCTAACAGTTGGATGACATATAAAGTTTGTATTGAAACAGGTTAATTAATATACCATGACCACAGTTTCTAACAGTTGGATGACATATAAAGTTTGTATTGAAACAGGTTAATTAATATACCATGACCACAGTTTCTAACAGTTGGATGACATATAAAGTTTGTATTGAAACAGGTTAATTAATATACCATGACCACAGTTTCTAACAGTTGGATGACATATAAAGTTTGTATTGAAACAGGTTAATTAATATACCATGACCACAGTTTCTAACAGTTGGATGACATATAAAGTTTGTATTGAAACAGGTTAATTAATATACCATGACCACAGTTTCTAACAGTTGGATGACATATAAAGTTTGTATTGAAACAGGTTAATTAATATACCATGACCACAGTTTCTAACAGTTGGATGACATATAAAGTTTGTATTGAAACAGGTTAATTAATATAGTATGACCACAGTTTCTAACAGTTGGATGACATATAAAGTTTGTATTGAAACAGGTTAATTAATATAGTATGACCACAGTTTCTAACAGTTGGATGACATATAAAGTTTGTATTGAAACAGGTTAATTAATATAGTAACCACAGGTTAATTAATATAAACAGGTTATGACCACAGTTTCTAACAGTTGGATGACATATAAAGTTTGTATTGAAACAGGTTAATTAATATAGTATGACCACAGTTTCTAACAGTTGGATGACATATAAAGTTTGTATTGAAACAGGTTAATTAATATAGTATGACCACAGTTTCTAACAGTTGGATGACATATAAAGTTTGTATTGAAACAGGTTAATTAATATAGTATGACCACAGTTTCTAACAGTTGGATGACATATAAAGTTTGTATTGAAACAGGTTAATTAATATAGTATGACCACAGTTTCTAACAGTTGGATGACATATAAAGTTTGTATTGAAACAGGTTAATTAATATACCATGACCACAGTTTCTAACAGTTGGATGACATATAAAGTTTGTATTGAAACAGGTTAATTAATATACCATGACCACAGTTTCTAACAGTTGGATGACATATAAAGTTTGTATTGAAACAGGTTAATTAATATACCATGACCACAGTTTCTAACAGTTGGATGACATATAAAGTTTGTATTGAAACAGGTTAATTAATATACCATGACCACAGTTTCTAACAGTTGGATGACATATAAAGTTTGTATTGAAACAGGTTAATTAATATACCATGACCACAGTTTCTAACAGTTGGATGACATATAAAGTTTGTATTGAAACAGGTTAATTAATATACCATGACCACAGTTTCTAACAGTTGGATGACATATAAAGTTTGTATTGAAACAGGTTAATTAATATACCATGACCACAGTTTCTAACAGTTGGATGACATATAAAGTTTGTATTGAAACAGGTTAATTAATATACCATGACCACAGTTTCTAACAGTTGGATGACATATAAAGTTTGTATTGAAACAGGTTAATTAATATAGTATGACCACAGTTTCTAACAGTTGGATGACATATAAAGTTTGTATTGAAACAGGTTAATTAATATACCATGACCACAGTTTCTAACAGTTGGATGACATATAAAGTTTGTATTGAAACAGGTTAATTAATATAGTATGACCACAGTTTCTAACAGTTGGATGACATATAAAGTTTGTATTGAAACAGATTAATTAATATAGTATGACCACAGTTTCTAACAGTTGGATGACATATAAAGTTTGCATTGAAACAGGTTAATTAATATACCATGACCACAGTTTCTAACAGTTGGATGACATATAAAGTTTGTATTGAAACAGGTTAATTAATATACCATGACCACAGTTTCTAACAGTTGGATGACATATAAAGTTTGTATTGAAACAGGTTAATTAATATACCATGACCACAGTTTCTAACAGTTGGATGACATATAAAGTTTGTATTGAAACAGGTTAATTAATATACCATGACCACAGTTTCTAACAGTTGGATGACATATAAAGTTTGCATTGAAACAGGTTAATTAATATAGTATGACCACAGTTTCTAACAGTTGGATGACATATAAAGTTTGTATTGAAACAGGTTAATTAATATAGTATGACCACAGTTTCTAACAGTTGGATGACATATAAAGTTTGTATTGAAACAGGTTAATTAATATAGTATGACCACAGTTTCTAACAGTTGGATGACATATAAAGTTTGCATTGAAACAGGTTAATTAATATACCATGACCACAGTTTCTAACAGTTGGATGACATATAAAGTTTGTATTGAAACAGGTTAATTAATATATAACATGACCACAGTTTCTAACAGTTGGATGACATATAAAGTTTGTATTGAAACAGGTTAATTAATATACCATGACCACAGTTTCTAACAGTTGGATGACATATAAAGTTTGTATTGAAACAGGTTAATTAATATACCATGACCACAGTTTCTAACAGTTGGATGACATATAAAGTTTGTATTGAAACAGGTTAATTAATATACCATGACCACAGTTTCTAACAGTTGGATGACATATAAAGTTTGTATTGAAACAGGTTAATTAATATACCATGACCACAGTTTCTAACAGTTGGATGACATATAAAGTTTGTATTGAAACAGGTTAATTAATATAGTATGACCACAGTTTCTAACAGTTGGATGACATATAAAGTTTGTATTGAAACAGGTTAATTAATATAGTATGACCACAGTTTCTAACAGTTGGATGACATATAAAGTTTGCATTGAAACAGGTTAATTAATATACCATGACCACAGTTTCTAACAGTTGGATGACATATAAAGTTTGTATTGAAACAGGTTAATTAATATACCATGACCACAGTTTCTAACAGTTGGATGACATATAAAGTTTGTATTGAAACAGGTTAATTAATATACCATGACCACAGTTTCTAACAGTTGGATGACATATAAAGTTTGTATTGAAACAGGTTAATTAATATACCATGACCACAGTTTCTAACAGTTGGATGACATATAAAGTTTGTATTGAAACAGGTTAATTAATATAGTATGACCACAGTTTCTAACAGTTGGATGACATATAAAGTTTGTATTAAAACAGTTTAATTAATATAGTATGACCACAGTTTCTAACAGTTTGATGACATACAAAGTTTAATATTAAAACAAATTAATTAATATACCATGACCACAGTTTCTAACAGTTGGATGACATATAAAGTTTGTATTGAAACAGGTTAATTAATATAGTATGACCACAGTTTCTAACAGTTGGATGACATATAAAGTTTGTATTGAAACAGGTTAATTAATATAGTATGACCACAGTTTCTAACAGTTGGATGACATATAAAGTTTGTATTGAAACAGGTTAATTAATATAGTATGACCACAGTTTCTAACAGTTGGATGACATATAAAGTTTGTATTGAAACAGGTTAAATAATATAGTATGACCACAGTTTCTACGTCATTAACACATCTATTAACAGTTATTAACACGAATATTAACAGTTTTAAACACGACAATTAACAGTAATTATCAGAAGTATTAATATTTCTTAATCCTGGTTTTAACAGTTGTCAATATGGCTGTCAGTATTTATTATTACCACCACTAACAGTTTTAAACACGGCAGTTAGCAGTACTATAGTTAACATTTGTTAACACGGTTATGAACAGTCATTATCACAACTATTAACTCTTGTTAAGACAACTATTAACATCTGTTAACACAGCAATTATTAGCTATCAGCACGACGATCAAAAGTCATAATTTCGACAAGTAATACTTGTTCACAAATGTTAATACCAGTGATTTCCACAAGTTACTGACACGGCTAGTAACAGTTATTAATATGGTTAGTGACAGTTTTTAACTGTTAACTGTTGTCCAAAACGGCTACTGAATGTTGCTCGCGATCTAATCAAACTTACCTATCGGAGTAGCAATTCCATATCCTTTCGAGTCCAAAAGTCCACCCACTTGGGTAAGGTTACAGTTCCGCTGAACCATGTAATCTAAGACCGTGGACTCCATGAGAAACGCATAATTACCTTGGAGGACACGTTCCACTCCTTCTTCGTAGGAGCTTACAAAAACGGAAGGTCGATTCTCCATGAACCTCCACATTTTCTGATATGTCTCTATCTTTGAATCCTGGTAACAAACATGGTAGCATTTCAGCCAAAAGTCCACACTATTCTCTGAAACATTCCCGGCTTCCACTCTATATATTATACGGTGGAAATGCTTGGAGAAAACTAGAAAACTGAGATCCTCTTTGTTCTAAACTTCAGAGTAAATATATTTATAAGTTATGTTAAACCTAACAAAAGACAATACTCCATTAAAAAGGGGCCCGGCATGGCCAGGTGGGTTAAGGCGTTCGACTCGTAATCCGAGGGTCGTGGGTACGAATCTCTGTCGCACCAAACACGCTCGCTCTTTAAGCCGTGGGAGCATTATAATGTGACGGTCAATCCCAAAGAGTAGCCCAAGAACTGGCGGTGAGTGGTGATGACTAGCTGCCTTCCCTCTAGTCTTACACTGCTAAATTAGGGACGGCTAGCGCAGATAACCCTCGTGTAGCTGTGCGCGAAATTCAAAAAACAAACAAGACAAACTATCCGAAAGTCGATACCAATAGTAAGAAATTTAGTAGACCTAACTCGTGAGTAATAATAGTAGACCTCACTCGTGAGTAATGGAGACAGCTACGAAATCTATATAGATTCTAAAACGGAATTGAAATACACATTTCTTAAGCCAGTGAACAACATTAAGAATAAGTAATTATTTTATGAGTAAAAGAAAATTATTTGTGAATCAATGTTTTTTATATCGGATTAAATACATTTCATAGTTCCAGGTTCATTGACAATAAATTCAATCCACATGCTAAGCCTAAACATCCTAAAAAGGTTCAATTTATCTTTGAGCAGGAAGAACATGTCTACCTATCATAAATAATGTAAACTAGTATATATTATAAAACTTGTTGATTATTTTGATTTACGAAGTACTTAAAATTAAAAAAAATATATAATAATAGCCCGACTAGTGTTTAACTGGTAATTGTTACTGGCTTTATTAAGACGAAACTCTTTGGAAAGAAACTTATTGTTATGAATTTGGGATAAGTTAGCGACAGTTACTAGTTCACTGCTAATTTACAGTTTTCCCTGTTACCGAAAAACTTACCCGAAAAAATGTCATTGTAGAACCTCCTTCGAGGGTTCCGTAGGAAATTTTACTTTGTATCGCAAGGTCTTCAACACTTTCAATGGGAGTGATCATTCTTTCCACTGTAAGGAAAGCTGCCAAATTGGCCGTGTAAGAGGACACCAGAATTAATGTGAAAAACCACCAGATGGCCCCAATAATCCGGGTAGATGTTGCTTTTGGGTTAATGTCTGAACCTTGATGCATGAGGGTCACTATTGTGAACCAGAAGCTGTTACTGAGACTGAACTGGTTTTCCATAATGTCGGTTTCCAAGATGCACGAATGAGGGTTCTTCCATTCGTAAGGACTAAATCTGGCTACGATGAACATGGTGCAGCTGACGAGAATGTAGGCGGCTAGCACGTACAGCCAGATGTCCACCGCCAGAGGGCTCATGAAGGAGAACAGCTTCACGGGCATGCTGGTGGGCAGTTTGAATAAGATACCGATCCCTAACGTCATGAAGGGTTTCGTAAAGTCTATGACGCTTTCACGAGCAAAGTTGATTGTCATGGAAGAAACGGCTAAGTCGGCATTCTGTAACAATAAAAGTAGAAGAAACGGCTAAGTCAGCATTCTACAACAATGAAAGTAGAAGAAACGGCTGAGTCGGCATTCTATAAAAATGAACCTGACGATGATCGAAGAATTTCGAAACGTTGTTCGCTCCTCTATTAGTGCTTTCTCTATCCATAGCAGCCGTTTTTAAATATACAATTATTAGTCTTACTTAACTAAACTGTGAGTATAAATACGTCTTGCACTAGAAATATAAATACACACAAACACACTTTTGTATGTAGTCAAATGATGGGAACTGAAAGATTAGGTTTAGGTTTCTTTATGAAAATGACACGTGGTTTTAAGACTAACCTTATCAATGATTTCCTTCACTAATCCGTTCCATTCACCAGTTGTTGTATTCTCAGCTCCGAACTTGTTGTCGGCTACAAGATACAATTCGTAATGAAACCCCAACATCTCAGCAATGGTTTCGAGAAGGTCAATACAGAAACCTTCGAATCGACTATTTCCAGTAAGGTTTCTATCTGGTTTCAGCATGACATATGGCACACTCTAAATGAACACAGTATAGCGATTACTGTTAACTAAACACAAATTATCTTTCTCATGAACTGTCTCTACAGATCGTAAGGTAAGATGTAATAATCTTAAGAGGTTTCTCTGGAAGAAAGGTTAAGTTTTCTCTAGAATAAAGAAATCGTTTCTATGTACTAATAACTGAAGGTACTGAGATAATGTTTGTTATGGAAGTAGCTGGTCAGGGTCCATAACTTTCACTCTCAGGATACATACGATAAGATAATCTTATTGTTACCACAACCCCTCACAATATGATATTACTCTTTATTCATCACAGGATTCTCAGGATACATACGATAAGACAATCTTATTGTTACCACAACCCCTCACAATATGATATTACTCTTTATTCATCACAGGATTCTCAGGATACATACGATAAGATAATCTTATTGTTACCACAACCCCTCACAATAATTATTACTCTTTATTCATCACAGGATTAATATGAAAAGCTTCTATTTTTTTGTTTGTCAAACGTCCAATAAGATGTTTGAATTTCTTTTTTTCTTAGTAGCATGTTCGTTTAACCATTGCCAGAGCTAAAATGGTGGTCACCACTGTAACCACTCCACAGAAGATATTGTGTTTCCAGGGAAAATAACTCGTGAAGACAATAATGCTCAAGTCCCGCCATGGCCAAGTGGTTAAGGTGTTGGACTCGTAATCTGAAGGTCTCTGGTTCTAATCCTCGTCACACCAAACACGCTCGTCCTTTCAGCCGTGGGGGCATTATAATGTTACGGTCAATCCCACTATTCGTTGGTGAAAGAGTACCCAAAGAGTTGGCGGTGGGTGGTGATGACTAGCTGCCTTCCCTCTTGTCTTACACTGCTAAATTAGGAACGGCTAATACAGATATCCCTCGTGTAGCTTTACGTGAAATTCATAAACAAAAACTAATGATCTAGTGTGAGAAAACTTATGCACAGTATATAATTTGTTCTTCAAAAAGGGTAAGAAGTTGTTACAACATTGTCCGTAGTCGTTCTTATGTTTTCAGAGATATACAGTTTTGTTTTTTGCTTTGGTGCAAAGTTACGTAACGAGCAGTAAAATACTTATCCCTATTTTTATTGGTGTTGATTTTTTCTACAAAAAATATCCAAAGACAGAATCGACAAACAAACAAAAATTCCAAGTATCATTTACATATTATTTTCAAAACTGTCTTCCCCTCCAGGGCACAGCGGTATGTCTGCTGATTTACAACGCTAGAAGCCGGGTTTCGATAACCGCGGTACACAGAGAACTAACAGCCCTCGTGTAGCTTTGCGCGAAAATCAAAACAAAACAAATCGATTTTCCTCTAGTGGCGCCACCCAGTGGCACAAAGGTATTGTTGCAGACTTATACAGCTAGAAACCGGTTTTCGATACCCGTGGTGGGCAAAGCAGAGGTAGCCCTTTGTGAAACTTTGTGATTAAAGCAAACAAGAACAAGAACATCCTTGTGGTAGGAACTTATTTAAATAATTCAAAAATGGCTGTTCCACAAATTAGCACATTTATAAAATTCTGAACACGTATAATATAAAGGAAGCTGCACTAGCAGATCTCTGTACTTAAAACAATAAATCAACTAGTTACATGAAGTTCGTGTCATTATTTACCTATTTCATAAAATAAGAAATCATTAGTTCACAATAACAGCTCATTACATCCATGTGGCATGTTCTAGAACAGCAGTGGTGAAATGAATGGTTTCTAATTAGATTAAGTCTACCCCAGCTCATCTGTTAGACTGAGGGCTTATAACGCTAAAATAGTAGGGTCGATATAAACGGTGAGCAGAATACAGAATTATTATTCACTGTTTAAGAACAATTTCGGAATACTATGATTTTATTATATAATAATAAAATACAACAGAATACGCTACAGAAAAAATGTTTACAATATCTTATGCGAGACAACAACCAATCAGAAACTGTTATTTTCAGGAACAAACCCTTTCTCGTGTAACAATGTTCTATAAGTAATTATCTTCTTTGCATTGGTTTCAGAAATTAGTTTGTATCTTGAACTTGCAATTAAAAACAAATATTTACAAAGTCCAGGCATAGAGTCCGCTGTTGTTAATTAGAAATACTGTTTTCGTTACATCAGTTATTGAGATACTTTTACATAATATTTGCCTCCTGTGCTATTGTCTTAATTCAGAAATATCTGATTATAAACTAAATTACCCATGTACGACAGAACAATTTAATTAATGTTTTAATGGCTGCTGTTTGTTTCTTTTTAGTTTAGTTTATACTTGTTTTTTGACATCAGTAAAACATTTATATTCATAATAAGTCACAAATACGTTTGTAATACATCTTTCGAGTTGTGTATTTTTATTTGTTTGTATTCTTTATCTAATACTGAGTGACAGCTACAAAATCACGTTTGTTAAAAATAGTCACATACTACGGCAGCGCCATCTAGACCTCATTAGTATAAACTTACCTCGATCGTGATGATCTTTAGCGTTATGTTTGATGAACCAAATTCATGGAATGCTGGATGGTTCGTGATGTTCAGTTTTTGTGCCACGGACCATTCACCTACCTTTATCAAAGTAGCATTAATTTTTATTGGATAGTCATATTAATTAAAAAATTATTCATTAATTTACACTGGATAAGTAAAACAATTATAAAAGTGTATATTAATTTATATTGGATATTCATAATATTTTGTGATGACGAGAAACCCACTTGAAGTGCAAAATGTACTCTCAAGACGGCTGGTATGGGTGTTAAAACTGTATTTTAAAGCCGTATTGAGAATACAGTTATAATTATCTATAAAGATAGACGTACATTTCTACTGGGTGTTTATAACAATTATAAAAGTATATAACAATTTCTGACATCTATTCATAATTATACTGAAAGAATACGTCACCGTTTAACATGAAGCTAAACTGTAATAACTCATTATATGATATCTGTAACCAAGCTAACCTTTTCAATTTCATTTTGTCTAAGCTTTAACAAGTGTAAACCACGCTAACATGAAGCTAAACTGTAATAATTCATTATATGACATCTGTAAACCAAGCTAACCTTTTCAATTTCATTTTGTCTAAGTTTTAACAAGTGTAAACCAAGCTAACATGAAGCTAAACTGCAATAATTCATTATATGATATCTGTAAACCAAGCTAACCTTTTCAATTTCATTTTGTCTAAGTTTTAACAAGTGTAAACCAAGCTAACATGAAGCTAAACTGCAATAATTCATTATATGACATCTGTAAACCAAGCTAACCTTTTCAATTTCATTTTGTCTGAGTTTTAACAAGTGTAAACCAAGCTAACATGAAGCTAAACTGCAATAATTCATTATATGACATCTGTAAACCAAGCTAACCTTTTCAATTTCATTTTGTCTAAGTTTTAACAAGTCCAACTTCAAATTAGTTCGTATCCCTTCTTTGAACTGGATTTTTCCTGTTAGGCCTCTGAACTCCACCTGTATTTGAAAACAAATCGCTTAACAAACAAACTTATATTTCACACCTAAAACTATCAAGACAATTACAAATTAATTAATTAATTAGTTTTTGTTCAGTTCATTCCTTTTCCAATAATATTAAATACAGACTCCGATGAACCGAACGTATAAGAAAGCTTCATTGTTGAAATATTCCAAGTTCACCTATATTCAGTTAGATAAGTTTTACTTATATACGTGAATGTAGGGCTACGACTTCTAAATGTCTCATTCCTTCTTATCAATATGACATTCATGTAAGTCCTCGACATATCAAGAAATACATTTTGTCTTGGACTACATTTGCTGTGGACCACAGGACCCTACATTTATTTATTTAAAACATTTCAATTATTTATTATTCCTAAATTATACACAATTTCAATAAAAACAATATAATTCAAAATATGTTACAGCATTATAGGTAGCGCTTCTTTCGTGAGTAGAATTTATTAATATAATTAAAGAATGAGAAACAAAGTGGATAAAAATGATTTCTACACAACTACCGAATGTGTTTACGATTCCTACACAACTACCGAATGTATTTACGATTTCTACACAACTACCGAATGTATTTACGATTTCTACACAACTACCGAATGTATTTACGATTTCTACACAACTACCGAATGTATTTACGATTCCTACACAACTACCGAATGTGTTTATGATTCCTACACAACTACCGAATGTGTTTATGATTCCTACACAACTACCGAATGTGTTTATGATTCCTACACAACTACCGAATGTGTTTATGATTCCTACACAACTAGTGAATGTATTTATGATTTCTACACAACTACTGAATGTATTTACGATTTCTACACAACTACTGAATGTATTTACGATTTCTACACAACTACCGAATGCATTTACGATTTCTACACAACTACCGAATGTGTTTAAGATTTCTACACAACTAGTGAATGTATTTATGATTTCTACACAATTACTGAATGTATTTATGATTCATACACAACTACTAAGTGTATTTATGTTATAACCTTTCGACCTTTGCTTGAAGTGTGCCTAAAACCGAAACGTTTGAACATAAATACGTTTAGTAATAGTGTAGAAAGCATTTTACTTGCCTTATATTTTTATTAATAATTTAAATAAGTTAAGTTGATTTATATGTTTATTTATTTGATGAAATTATTCTTATATTAAAACACATCGAAAGCAGCCCAGCATGGCCAGATGATTAGAGTGTTCGACTCCAAATATTCAGGTCGTAGGTTCGAATCCCTGTCACACCATATTAGCTCGCCTTTTCAGCTGTGGAAGCGTTATAATATGATGGTCAATCCCACTATTTGTTGGTAAAAGAGTAGCCCAATAGTGGGTGTAGACGACTTTCACTGATAAATTAGGGTAGATTACCACAGACAACCCTCGTATAGCTTTGCTTGAAATTCAAAACTTTCATCCTTGGAATATATCATTTTTTATTATTATGTTTATGAAAAAAAAAGAAACTACAAACACACAGCAATAATCAACTTTTAAAGAAAACGAAAATAATTTAGGTCAGCAGGTACTCTGTTTCCAACTGTGGCTGACAAGAAGTACATGAAATTAATAAAAAGTAGTTGCCTTCGGAGTGTCAACATATTTAATAATAACGAAACAGTTAGTAATAAGTGAAGGTTTTTTATATATAATAATAATTATTATTATTATATCTTAGAACGTTCTACGTACGGCTTCTTGAAGCAATAACCGTATAGGATTGCGATGGTGCTGCAAACAGTCAATTCGAAAACAAAGCTTTTTTGCTCTAAACATTTTTCTCAATGCTTCAGTGAATGTTGAATGATAAAGTAAAAATCTCCTACCTGCACACAGCGAAGTGAAAGCTATTATATACTAATATTCTAATACCCGAAAGTCACCGACTTTACAAGAATATAAGTCCTATCTATGTATATCTTTATATCGATGATTTCAAGGTAACTGACCAATAAATTTATGGAGGTTTGAGCTTACAGTTGGCTTTTGTGGCTACAACAAATTCTTAACTACCTACCGATTCACATGTTCTTTGAAAAATATAACTTATACGGCATGTTACGTGAGAGGTTAGGCTAGAAAAAGAGTGAGAGAAAGCAGAGCGAATTAGGTCTAGGTAGTTAGAATAAGAGACAGAGCGAATCCACGACAGAGTTAGGCCTAGGTAGTTAGAATAAGAGACAGAGCGAATCCACGATAGAATTAGGCCTAGGTAGTTAGAATAAGAGACAGAGCGAATCCACGACAGAATTAGGCCTAGGTAGTTAGAATAAGAGACAGAGCGAATCCACGACAGAATTAGGCCTAGGTAGTTAGAATAAGAGACAGGGTGAATCCACGACAGAATTAGGTCTAGGTAGTTAGAATAAGAAACAGAGCGAATCCACGACCGAATTAGGCCTAGGTAGTTAGAATAAGAAACAGAGCGAATCCACGACCGAATTAGGCCTAGGTAGTTAGAATAAGAGACAGAATAAATCCACGACAAAATTAGGCCTAGGTAGTTAGAATAAGAAACAGAGCGAATCCACGACCGAATTAGGCCTAGGTAGTTAGAATAAGAGACAGAGTGAATCCACGACCGAATTAGGCCTAGGTAGTTAGAATAAGAGACAGAGCGAATCCACGACAGAATTAGGCCTAAGTAGTTAGAATAAGAGACAGAGCGAATCCGCGACAGAATTAGGCCTAGGTAGTTAGAATAAGAGACAGAGCGAATCCGCGACAGAATTAGGCCTAGGCAGTTAGAATAAGAGACAGAGCGAATTCAGAAAGTCTTACCAGACAATATTTCAACTCCATGATCACTGTCTCTCGCTTTAAAACAAACCAACCAGGGTTGCCAGATGATTTTATTGGATTTTACCAAATAATTACATAAAAGCACATAAAAATAACGTTATTTTACTAAAAACGTGTTTTTCCTCCTTCATCGGAATACAATTTAGTTTTCTTCATTTTTTTGCACAATTTATCAGACGGTTGCCATTCTTTATATGTCGTGTTTTCTAAAATAATTTTGTCATATAATAAGACATTTAGTGTTTCCGTACTCAGCCGAGAACCTTCATGTTGTTTACTAACAAGAACAGCCTTTCTACTGCAGCTGAAAAATGATACAATGATACCAAGTTTATCATTAATTTAGAGATAATTTGGAAACGAAATTTATCTTCACACTTGACATATTTAATACCAGTATTTCTCTGGTTGTGAAATTTTATTATCTTACAAAGTTAACTCCCAACTATCTTCATACTGTTTTATCTCAATAATATTAAGACATTTTATGGCCAATGGGATAATTGAATGTGGTTGTCTTTGAGACACATTTTCTGTACGTAAAGCTTCAAATAGCTGTAAGCACGTGAACATACCAGATGATACAAACTCTTTGTACATTTCCTTGCTTCGTGTGACGTAAAAATTCAGTGTCTGAAGCTGAAATTCTTCGCGTTCTTTGGTTTGGATTTGGAAGAATGTTCTAGAAAGATACTTTCAATTCTTGCTCTACGATATATTTCACTTAAGGGAAGGTAAACTGAAGGATTTTTTATGTTAACTTTCGATATACGAGGGCTGTTCAAAAAATAAGCGGACTGTTTGAATTCCGCGGCTCCAGTTGGTTACAGGGAAATCCGCTTGGTGTCGCTAGATTTGCACAGATCAGCTGATTACGACGCCATTTCCCGATTGCAGATATCTTCATTTGTGTATTAGCTACGTGGTTTTAAGTGAAGTGCGATTTTTTCGTTTGGCGGATTTCAGAATGAATGACCTGAAGGAGCAACGACTTGCTGTGAAATTTTGTGTTAAACTTGGAAAATCTGCGACTGAAACTTTTGCTATGCTTAACACGGCTTACGGTGATGTTGCTATGAAATGTACGGCATGTTTCAAGTGGCATGAACGTTTTAAGGATGGTCGACAGTCCATTGAAGATAATGAGCGTCCTGGACGTCCTTCCACGTCAACTGACGACCCACACGTCGACAAAATCAACACCCTGCTGCGAGCAAATCGACGTCTGACTGTCAGGGAGCTTGCTGAAGAGTGTGGGATATCAGTTGGATCTTGTTACGAGATTTTGACCGAAAAATTGAAGATGCACCGCGTTGCTGCGAAATTCAGCCCTCAGAACTCGTGAGTTTTGGCCAAACAGTCGATCACTGTTCTTCCCCACCCCCCTACTCACTTGATCTTGCTCCTTGCGATTTTTTCTTGTTCCCAAACTCAAAAGACCCTTGAAAGGAAGAAGATTTGAGACGATTCCCGAGATTAAGGCAAATGCGACGAAGGAGCTGGAGGACATTACAAAAGAAGCGTACCAGGACTGTTTCAACAAGTGGAAACACCGTTGGGATAAGTGTGTACATTGGGGAGGAGAGTACTTTGAAGTGGTCCCAGACCTGTAACTTCTAAATAAAGTACATTTTGTTTTATGACGTCAATCCGCGTATTTTTGAACAGACCTCGTATTTGCGTCTTTTAGTACTTCTGTTTTAATAATATCATCAAGGATACCTTTCATACTACAATTGATGGAGGCATGTTGCCTTTGAAGTCTAAAGCTCTTAGCTAGAAACTCTAAATTTATTTCATTTATATATGGCAGAATAAAAGTTAGAAATGCAAAGAACTTTTTACAGTTGGATTCTGCAAACCTTCTGGTATTGTATATGCTAAACTCACACCATCTTCTAATGCTGCTGAAGTAAAAAATAGGACAAGTGCTGGCCGTTGATTAAATAGTCTTGATAACCATCGAGAACAGCTAGGATGTAAAATCATGTTAGGATCAGTGGGGGTAAATTCCTGAAATTCTGCATATTGAGACAATCACTTTGAGCTGTTTGACAAATATGAATAAATATTTCTAATCAGCTCCCCTAATGAAGTTGGAAGTTTAGAACATTCACAGGATGCTCATAAATGTATTGAATAACATACACAACCATGTACAAAGATATATAGCATTTTCTGGTCTAGAACACTTTGAAGACCACTTTTTGACCCCCATAATTTCACTTGCATAGCCTATCAGAAGTTTAAATAGGATTCCATGTTTCCCAAAAAACTACTGTAAAATTATAAATGCTTCGGGCAGTACTGCAGCTGATTTCCAAAAAGTTAAAACTTGTCAACTGTTTTTTGAGTGTTGTTATCATAAAATCTAGTTATTAGAACAAGTTACTTTTTTATAGATACATCAGTACTTTCATCAATAATTAATGAAAATTTAATACTTTGTGCTATAAGAATTTCCAAGTATTTCTCACCAATGACATTATGAAAATTAGCTGTAACTTTTGTTCTTGCAAATTTAACTTCCTTAGCAATTTTAGAATCAGTTCATACATTAGATAGAAAGCCTGGAAGGCGATCTAGTGTTGAAATGGGGAGATTGTGTTCTGGCACAATTGCACACATTTTCAGTTCAGTGGAAGCCACTTGAGACATGCTATATGAAGTAGAAGGCCATAAGAAATTGTTACTTTAGAAGTCTGGGCACTTGCTTTAATATTTTTTAAATATTTTTCACTCTCAAAATGCATCTCAAGTATGGTAACACTCCCAGATAGGTCACAACTACATGTTTTACAAAACGACTTAAGGTTTTCAAACTTGGACTAAAACAACTAAACTTAGGATCATTAAGCCATTTATGTGGCAACTGACGTTTCTGTTAGTAGCTAGGCCTATGTAGGCTTACTTTCTTGCGTGGACTTTCTACTAAATCACTATCCTTATCGCTCCATTTCTCAGCCATTATGATCTGTGGGTTAGGTTAAATTTAAATTAAATAAAATTATAAAAATGAAGCAAAACAGAAATTTAAAATTAAACAATACATTACACTTTAAACAAATTCTGACACAAGTCACAACTCACGAAATCATAACAACACCTAGAGTATATGAAAACAACACTAAAAGCGCCAATGGTGATCATCATTCTCTGAAATTATCTTGCGCCTGCGCAATGAGCCCTTATAAAGCATATTCAAATTTGTTTGTTTTGGAATTTCGCACAAAGCTACTCGAGGGCAGTGTAAGACTAGAGGGAAGGCAGCCAGTTATCTCCACCCACCGCCAACTCTTGGGCTACTCTTTTACCAACGAATAGTGGGATTGACCATCACATCATAACGCCCCCCACGGCTGGGAGGGCGAGCATGTTTGGCGCGACTCGGGGGCGAACCCGCGACCCTCAGATTACGAGGCGCACGCCTTAACGCGCTAGGCCATGCCAGGCCGAGCATATTCAAATATTTAGGCATAAAACTCGCCCTTATAAAGCAATATCACAAGGTCAAATTTCACGTAAGGAGACAATAAATTTGAAAATCTTTTATTGGCTATGCAACACGTAAATTAGCAAGATTTACCAAATTTCATGAAGGTTTTACTAAATTTACCAAAAAAAGCCAAATTTACTAAATTTTTTGAAAAATTAACAAATTCGGCAACCTTGAAACTAACTCTTGATGTTGCATTTCTATTCACAAACACAGATTTTTGTAAAAATTTGGCGTTACTTTGACAAAGTATCAGATGAAGCCATTTCTTTGTATTGAGACGCCGATTTTATGCAACAATGTGTAATTTCTCATCTTGGAAATATGAGCTATAATTACCTAACTACCTGATATGTTGTCACACAGAAACAAAGCTGAATTTACAAACAAACAAACTTTCAGATGTCTTCAAACAAGTAATACAAGATAAATAAAAATATTTTGTTTTTTGATTTTGCGCAAAGTTACACGAGAGCTATCTGTGCTAGCCGTCCCTAATTAAGCAGTGTAAGCAGTTTGTAATTATAATGTATTACAAGTATAAATGTATACGCGCTCATATATAGATAAAATTTACGATGAATTAGACAAAATAAAACAATACTTCATCAACATCAATAAGTTTCCTCCACAAACCGTAGAAAACATTATACGCACACACCCAGACAGAAAGCAAAATCAACCAACTAAAGTAAATACAGCTCACGAATCAAAAACCACGAAACCATATACTGCTGTATACCATATATTCCTGACATCAGCAAACAAATAACCAACATTTGGCAAAAATTAGTAACAAAATATGACATTCCAGTTAATACCAAATTTACTCAAAAACTAGGCACAAAACTGAGGTCTATACTATGTAAAAACTACACTGACAAACACCACACCAACAGTATTTATAAAATACAATGTGATAACTGCCACGACTTCTATATTGGAAAAACAAGTAGAAAAATGGAAACCAGATTCAAAGAACATAAAAAGTCACCTTCACACGTTTTCGAACACTGCAAATCAAATAAACACAACATAACCATAGAAAACACTCAAATACTAAATAAAGAAACAAACATAAACAAACGCAGAATTAAAGAAGCCTTACTTATACAACAACTTAAGCCCAAAATAAACCAATACAAAGGAGCACCTTTATACCTGTATTAAATACGAGGGCTGTTCAAAAAATACGCGGACTGACGTCATAAAACAAAATGTACTTTATTTAGTAGTTACAGGTCTGGGACCCCTTCAAAGTTCTCTCCTCCCTAACGCATACACTTATCCCAACGGTGTTTCCACTTGTTGAAACAGTCCTGGTACGCTTCTTTTGTAATGTTCTCCAGCTCCTTCGTCGCATTTGCCTTAATCTCGGGAATCGTCTCAAATCTTCTTCCTTTCAAGAGTCTTTTGAGTTTGGGGAACAAGAAAAAATCGTAAGGAGCAAGGTCAGGTGAGTAGGGGGGTGGGGAAGAACAGTGATCGAGTGTTTGGCCAAAAACTCACGAGTTCTGAGGGCTGAATTTCGCAGCAACGCGGTGCATCTTCAATTTTTCGGTCAAAATCTCGTAACAAGATCCAACTGATATCCCACACTTTTCAGCAAGCTCCCTGACAGTCAGACGTCGATTTGCCCGCACCAGGGTGTTGATTTTGCCGACGTGTGGGTCGTCAGTTGACGTGGAAGGACGTCCAGGACGCTCATCATCTTCAATGAACTGTCGACCATCCTTAAAATGTTCATGTTACTTGAAACATGCTGTATGCTTCATAGCAACATCACCGTAAGTCGTGTTAAGTATAGCAAAAGTTTTAGTCGCAGATTTTCCAAGTTTAACACAAAATTTCACAGCAAGTCGTTGCTCCTTCAGGTCATTCATTCTGAAATCCGCCAAACGAAAAAATCGCACTTCACTTAAAACCGCGTAGCTAATACACAAATGACGATACCTGCAATCAGGAAATGGCGTCGTAATCAGCTGATCTGTGCGAACCTAGCGACACCAAGCGGATTCCCCTGGAACCAACTGGAGCCGCGGAATTCAAACAGTCCGCGTATTTTTTGAACAGCCCTCGTATAACATAATAAATAATAAAAATAAAATAAATAATATAAAATTATATATTCAAACATCTAAGCGCGCCTTCTACATTCCGACACTCAGTTACACAACCCCTTTCAAACATGTGGTCAGCTTCCGGTCAGTTACCTCTTTCTTTCTTTGTGAACCTGACGAAGACCGAAGAAGGTCGAAACGTTGTTCACTCCTCTACGAACAAAATGTTCTAAACCCAAACGAGCCGTTTTTACAAATATATTTTTCTACAAGTGAGTTTTCTCGACATCACTGATTATAAGCTTTAACGTTCCTGTGGATAGAGTTTAGAACGTGATAGAAGAAAATCAGGCTATTAATTTAATAAAAGTATCACAAACCACATCGATTTTATACACAAATCACCGTTATAAGAGTTATAAACGTATTCCTTTGATTTACTGGCTCAAACTTTCAAAAGGCGAAACTACACTTCACAACACGTGTGAGAATTAATAAACATATTACATAACAGATTATATTTTAAATTTTAGTTTTGGTGAAAGAAAGTGTGAGTGTTTTGTCTCAGCAAGAAGACACAGGAGGTTATCTTGCGTGCCCATCGAGGAGAATCGAACACCTAATTTGAGCGTTGTAAATCCGAAGACTTACCGCTGTCTCAGCGGATAACTGGTGAAAAAAGAAAAAAATATATTTCATATACCAAATGACACCATGATGAGTATCATTGTACTCTCTAACTGCGATATAATGGCTTAAACAGTCTAACGTTCTTCTATCAATTTCCAAACCAGATTTATGTTTGTATAAGTTTTACCTGTACATTACGTACACCGATAAGATACATCTATGAAAATAACATACGGTTAAACATATTCTATACTTCCATTATTCCTGGGTCAAAAAGAGGGGAATAGGTTTTAGTCTATTAAAATAAGATATAACTTTTGTTTGTTTGTTGTGCATTTCGCGCGAAGCTACAAGAGGGCTATATGCGCTAGCCATCCCTAATTTAGCAGTGTAAGACTAGAGGGAAGGACGCTAGTCATCACCACCCACCGCCAACTATTGTGCTTCTTTTTTACCAACAAATAGTGGAATTGCTTGTAACATTATAACGTACCTACGGCTGAAGGAGTGAGCATGCTCGATGTGACGGGGACTCAAATCTGTGACCCTCAGATTACGAGTTGAGCGCTCTGACCACCTAGACACGCTGCACCAAGACATAGCAACTCTAAAGAATATAAGAAAAATAAGTCTTCCTGGAATTTTATAATCGAATTGTTACTCTGAAAATAGCTGAAGATACTTTTAACTAATTATATGATGAACCTCAAGAAAAACGCGTTCATATGTCTTAGAGTTATTAAAATTGTTTACGAACGCTGTGATGAAACTTGATTTGTTTACGTGGAAATAGAAAAAAGAAGATGGTTCCTCAACTTGGTCATTCAAACCTCTCTCTTCCAGAAAAGTACTTGTATTCTGTATAAAACTGATCTTCCAAAGAAATACACGAAGAATAAACTAATATGCAGTAGTTTTTTACAATCAAGATATACTGGGAAAATCTGTTAAATAACGTTATATAAAACATATTTGATTTAGTAACCAAGACGGTGATATGATTGCTTTATTAGCATATTTTTAAACGAAGACAGTTTAACAAAATCTGACAACCTTTTCACTGTTAATAAAGAGATATGGACTAAACATCTTGGTAATTTTGATACAAGGGGTCTCTCCTAATTAGATCTAGGCCAGTGAAAGTAATGAAGAATGGCCCCTTTAAAATGTCGATTGTTGGTTTTTGTTGTTGTTTTTTGGAATTTCGCGCAAAGCCATTCGAGGGCTATCTGCGCTAGCCGTCCCTAATTTAGCAGTGTAAGACTAGAGGAAAGACAGCTAGTCATCACCACCAACCGCCAACTCTTGGGCTACTCTTTTACCAACGAATAGTGGGATTGACCGTCACTTACAATGTCCCCACGGATGAAAGGACGAGCATGTTTCGTGCGACAGCGATTCGAACCCGCGATTCTCAGATTACGAGTCGAGTGCCTTAACCACCTGACCATGCCAGGCCGTGTTTGTGCGTTTAGGCATGTAATGTATACACATTGCTATGCATGTATAAATGTAAACTTTTTTTTTTGTAATGATACTTTTGAGAATCATTGTAAGTCTGTGAATATTGGTGTGTTCAGAGGGCTTATATTTAAATCGTTATTCTTATTATAACAAACCACACGTTGTATGTTTGCAGTTATATAAGTAAAATATAAAGTAACAAATTCGTGAAATTAAAATAATTATATTAATAAAACACGAAAATAACGTTTCTGTCAAAAGCCGTTCGTCACGTTTCCAAACCTACCTACCCACGTAGTGAGAATGAAAGGTTAATATTAATACAAGGATCAGGTTTACAGAACAAACAGCACGTGGCTCGAGAACAATGTTGCTAAGTTGCAAAAAAATTCAAAGAAATAACATAAAAAGTAAATACAGTTTTAGAATTCATTGTTAAGTTTGCTTTGTTGGTTGGTTTTGCTGACACTAGTAAGGTGATTAATAGGTTCTTGGAAAAAACCGTAAGGCGAAATAACGGTATTCTCAACGGGTAAAAAAAAATATTTCATATATACACATATTGATAATCCATATTTCCATGTTCACATAAAAATATGCACAGTAAATTTGTATGTGAATTGAAGTTTCTTTCTTAAAATCCCTTGTGACTTTTGGGTCCATCAATTTAAACATTTTGTCGAATTTCTCACCGCGTTAATATAGTTGATCAAACTACTGCCGTCACCCCAAGGTTGTTCGTTTTCGCACGAGACATTAGAGAAAGACTCGATGGGAGCGCCACCTTGAAAAGCTTGTAGGCCTCTAGCGAGAGTGTAAACTGAGTCGTACATCAAAGCTGGTTCAGTCTAAAATAATAAACAGATATTAAAAATTCAAAAGTTGTTAAAACTATTATGCGAAATGGTTACTAAAGATTCAGTGGTATTAAAAACACACATAGCATTGTTTTATCTTCCTAAAACTACCTCAACATCATGTTAAAATAAAACGTAACTTAATTTTTCTTTTACAAATTTTTTAAATTTCTATGTCTTCTAAACCAGAGATTCTCAAACTGTGGTGGTACATGGAACTGATGTCGGTGGTACGTGACACAGTTAATATGAAAAAAAATCACACAATTTGTAATATGCCCTATCTTAACTTTCCACGTCCATATACATACTATTTATTATATTCCTTTATAGACTCGCCAGCACTTTCTTCCCTTATGATTAACAAAATTGTCACGACATATTTTTAATATTCCCCTAAAAAAACAATCGCATCTTTCGCATTAATGGGTAAGTGTTAAAAATGTCAATTTATGTTACTAGGTTTTGTATTTGCTTTCTAAAATTAGGCCTGGGTTTCTAATTTTAAAATTAAACAAAAAAGTGGTACACAAACCTGAAACGTTTTAGAACTACTGGTACAAACAAACATATCACTAATTAGTTCTTTAATCTGATGATTGATTACCATATTTCAGACACAATAAGTCTTATAGCAAAATGAAATTAAACAGAGTTTTCTGTAGGTCTACTCTTTTATAGATGGCTAATTGCTCTTTATAAAAACGTTTATCCTATGATAATAGATAATATCTGTATGGCTGGTTCACAGAGAAGGTTGTATCATAAGACAGTGTAACACTGTCACAATTAGAGCTAATGGCTACCAACCTTTCTAGCAAAGAGTACGATTAATAAATAACGTAGAATCAAACAATACACTATTTTAAAGACGAAAGCTTTCAGTGTTCTATGTGAAACAGGTAAATTTAAACAGCAGAACGTCTGGAATGACACCGGGCTCCGAAACTCCCTCATCAGCAAGTGAAAGATAACAGATACAAAAGAATCCTTCAATGTCTCCCAGGAACTCACTACTAAATCTATGGGCTTATAACGCTAAAAATCATATTTCGAGACCCATATTTGGCACAGTACGAATAGCCCATTATGTAGCTTTGCACTTAACAACAAACGAACAAACCTAACAAAAAACTGTGTTTGGACTAAGCTTATCTCTTCTATTACCGTTAACAAAATAAACAAGGACAACAGGTGGAACTACCGTCAGCGACACTTCAAAACCAGTGGCTGTTTTCATGAAATGTTCGGCAAAGGAAAACACTCCACGCTCTTACAGCCACATATCTGTCAAGCCCGTCTGACGCTGCTTCATTTGATGTTTGTGCATTTCGTCTGCTCAAACATGGTCTTGACAGCTGACGTCTACGTACAGCGGAACGTTTGTCGAGAAGCGTGGTTTGACACTGACTTTCCTACCCTCACACGAGCTCGTGACAACCGCACGTTGTCATGGTTATGAGCCCGCGTACGACTGTCAATGTGTAAGTATGGTAAAGGGTAACACGGAACATTGTTCGTATAATAGCCGCCCCTCAGTACAAGCGAAAAACTTAACAAACGTTTGATGGAAGTTATGATTGAAGGAAGACATTTAGGTTCTCATTCACTATTTGGAACACGTAAGCGGTACTTTTCATAGGCCTTTTTTTCTTTTACTACTAGTTTTTTTTCTAAACAAGCAGGACAAGTTCGAAAGACAATTAGCAACCATCTCATAAACCAATTTATTAATACATTTAACATCAACAAAACCCTGTGTTCTAGCCGAAACTAAATTCGATTAAAATTTAAATAACCTCTTGCTAGAACCTGAAAACAAAAAATAGCACGAAAATCACATAGAAAAACAAAACCTGGTGGTAAAAAATGTTCGTATCTCGTCAGTGACTGATTTAAGGTTGTGTGGGCCCAGGGGTTAATAATTCTTGTGGGCCCTACATCCCATGTAATTTTACATAGAATAAAATTATCAATGGGTCCTGGAGCTGAACCCCCTCTAGTCCCTACCTAAATACGCCCCTGAATCTCATTGTTCAACATACTATGAAATAAATGCACACATTAGAAAAGACTACAGAACATGGAAAGGTAATGAAAAAGGTGTTAAAAAACACACGTTTGTAACTTGTTGTTGTTACTTGTAACATTTCGGGCAAAATGTTACAGTTAATAATTGTTAACATTAAAAACATGTCGTCCTTTAGCCATGAGAGCATTATAACGTACGGCTATTCTCACCTTTTGTTAATAAAATATTACCCAAGCGTTAGTGGTGGGTACTATTCCCTATTGTCTGTTTCTGCTAAATCAGGAACGGTTATTACAGAGTGACAGACAGTTCTTCTGGTGAAATTCAACAAATAAATAAACGCAAGGACAAAATATTATTGCTACCATTATAACGTTGCTTTTGTTGAGGATGTTGTGTCCTATTGGTTGGAAGGTTTCCATGTCTTTCAGAAGCTGTTTTACGGTTGGATGATTAGAATCGACTAATCTGAATGCCGTCATGTTTACAAAATTGTATCGGAAGTCTTCAAGATTAAACGTTTCTAAATCCTATTATAAAAAAACACAAAAAAATTATAAAAATACTGCCTTATATTAATATAAATAAACCTATATTTTAAACTTCAGACAAGTGTTTTTTGATTGTAAGCTTGGTGAAACATTGTAACAAAATACATAAAGATTTACTCTGTATAACCGATAAAACCTTGTTTGAAATACAATATTTTGATTATAATATCCTCTATGTGTTATCAACTAAGGATACTTTATGTTTATATTACAAACCATATTTCAGCTGGAACTTGAAAATCGTTTTTGATATAAAACATAGTATATATTAATCCATATCTGTATTTATCTGAGATAGTATTCACATCATGCAAAGTACATATGACGACACGGGTGTTAGTATAACTTGTTTTTGTATCGCAAAATGTGTTGCAAACACTGAAATCAATAAATTATAGCAATTTGCAGTAACAAAATAAACTTCGCATATCATGATAAGAATTAGAAGACACTGACTTCTATCACACTCATGTTTTCGTTACTTAATAATTGGTTTTATTAGAGGAGTAGTTGGGCGCATGGGAAAAATAAGCTCTTAGAATTTCATCTCCCTTGCTAGGATATGGGCAAATCTACAGATTTACAACTCTACAATTAGGGTTTCGATTTCCCTTGTTAGGCACTGCACATAGCTCGATGTAGTTTTGCTGTAAGAAATCACACACACACTTCGAATTTCTTGTATTTTTTAAGACTCGGAATAAAGTTAAGATTTCTTTACTTTTTAAAATTCTAGTTAATTTCGGTTCAATTTTAGAGCACAATATGATTATACAATTCTTTACTGAACGATTATTATCAGGCTAGGCTTAGTGATTGCTTGTACTGATATTATAGTTACGTCACTGCTGTTATATTTCTATTACTATGTTACATTCTTATAAATATTAATATTGCTTTCGAGTTGTTTTGGAAATAAGACTTTGATCGTATAATTTTATAATTATTTAGTAATATTATTATTGGACTAGGTTTAGTGAGTGATTGTTCTGTTACTATGGGTTTAATGGTCTGCGAGGCTTAACAACCTTTAATGTAATCAAATCAAATTATGGTGAAAGCGTGACGCTGAAAGAGAAACATTATTTGGTTTAGCAGCGTTTTGGTCTCGAAACATTTAATATCCTTTAGACCTTACTTTAAAGACCATTTGAGCACAGTCTAAATTCAAATAACTTGGGCCTTCGATTTTAAACAACAAAGGCAAAGTAAGTTTAGTCCGAATTTCGTTAAATCCTGATTAATCCTGAAACTTAGAACCGAAATTCTTGTGAACAGAAGCTAGTTGTTATAATTCAAAATTTAAAATTTGGAATAGAGTTGGAGAACGTAACCATGTTAGGCCTCGTTGGCCATTTCAAAATATTATAGCTAAAACATGTAACTTGCGTGTATTAACCAGAGAATAATTCATTTTAGAGATTTTAAAATTTAAATTAAACACATTATGCAATTTAATATTCGCTACTTGAAAATTATACTTCGTTGAATACTGTATAAGCATAAAACTAATAAATAAAATTTGTTTGTGAATGATAGGCTTAGCACTATCTGTCATAAAACGTATTCTTCAAAAATTTAAATTTGTAATTAAGCATAATGCTACACAAATGGGCTATCTGTGTTCTGCCAAACACGGGTATCAAAACCCTGATTCTAGTGTCGTAAGTTAGCAGACATATCGCTGTGCAACTAGGGTGCTAAAATTTAAGTATCAAAGAAAACTAATATAAAAATAAAACGTAATATCAGAATACAAAAGTACTTTAGTTATGTTATTTTTATGCATTTATTTTAACTTTGATAAAACATGTAATAGGTGATTCAAACAATACATGAATTTTGATATAGATAAGTGTTTTATTTATTTATTGTAATTAAAGTCTGGAACAGATAATTTACGACATTTTTACCAAGATTACTAGTTCGGATTTCATACTTATTATAAGTTTTAAGGCTAAGTACTGCTCTAAATTCAGCTAGACCTAAAGAGGGTAACATCAGTTTTAGCAATGCAAAAACTGATAATCTGTATTTTTAGATTTCCTGAAAGATAGTTACTTTAATATACAGCCGTGCGAAACAACTGGTATATTTTTAACATTTAATACATAGCATACATGATACTACTTATTACAATATTATTATGAACATTTTACAAATACATAACATTAATGTATTATTTAACCTAAAGTTTGTAATGTATAATACCGAATATAGAATTTTCCTAAAAAAGGTACCGAAGGCCGTCTGGAGGGGTTACCTATTTTAACTAATTGCATCTTTATACAGTAGTGTATTGTCTGTAAATCAGTCATTAGACACTAAAATGACGTAACGCAAGAGATTCTTAACGTTGCAATTTGTACTGTCATGACGTCAGTAAAATGTGCTCATGCGATGAATTACGAGAAGAATTATGGATTCTGTAAGCTACAACAAAGCAAGACATGCGAACTTCAAAAGCAAGAAATAAAAGTATTTGTTTCCGTTTATTTTGGTTTGATTTAAACTTCAAACAGAACACTTTCGAAGACTTTTCGGAAGTACATATAGTATTTAATATATACGGAATAACATAGTATCTGAATTGGAGAAGGCGGGAATTTTGGCTTGTTAAATTTTCCTTGTCATTCAAGAAGAAGTAAGGATGGATAGATGCTAACTACGTCAAATTGAATTAGGTGTCGTCGTCAGAAGTATCTTGAAGTTATCATATGAGAATTTGTACTTGGTCGGTACCAAACTTCTCTTACGTGTAAATCAAATCATTTATTACAACCATAATGTTTCAACAAGTTTTTGCTTTTGGTTCTGAAACTGTTATATGTTTTTTTATATAGAAAATACTTCTGAACAGGCTTCAAAATGTTATTATGCGAAATTAGATACAGTAACTATTGCTATAATTAAAATGATAAAGATGGTAAAAACAATAAAATAAGTTTTGTTAGCACAGTTTCGTTACTTTACAGGTATAGTGAAAATGTTATATTATACTAACCAGAAATGTTGCGTTATATTAACCAGCTGAATGAAGTGTTATTTGAAAGTAAAATATTTTGAAAAACATATTCATATTTTTCTTACTTTTTATTAGTCAACTATTTGATTTAAGAAAAGGACTTACAAATGTGAAAAAATGGTAGTGATATTTGTAGTCGTTCATCTGAACCTGAAGAATCTACAAAACAGAAATTGTTAACACGTTAAATATATAATACAAAACAATACTGAGTGTTTTATCTTGAGTAGTGGTACTTGTAGTCGTTCATCTGAACTTGAAGAATCTACAAAACAGAAATTGTTAACACGTTAAATATGTAATACAAAACAATACTGAGTGTTTTATCTTTCAAAAATATTTTCTACTTGAGACAGGAGAAGCCAAAAATGTTTTAAAATAAATAATTTATACTTTAAAAAGTTATTCATACTTTAAGTAAATGTTTCATACTTTAAAATAAATTATTTATACCTTAAAATAAACACTTCATATTTTAAAAGAAATGTTTGATATTTTAAAATATAAAGTTCATACTTCAAATAAATACTTAATACTTAAGATAAATACTTCATACTTTAAAACAACTATACATTTTCGTTTTACAGTTTCGACTTGAGTTGTATTTATTATGATTAACGTTGACTCATGTTTAATCTAACTTAAATCTTTAAGCTGAAACTATCTGTATGACAAATCTATATAAAGGTAAAAGGCGTTTTTCACGCCGTCTTGTCTAATCTAAAATTGGTATTCTATTTCTAACTAGCTAAATGATATTAAAAAACAAACTTACATAATGAGTACAACATGTGAGAAATGAAATCCATACAAGTCGTTTTCCTTATGACTTATCTAATTGATGACTATTAGTAATGAAGATATGACTAATGCGAGGCTTCAATAAGATGTTAGTTACGGTAATAAAAGGGTTATCACAAGAGGTAATAAACATAGAGGATGTTGTTCACTTGGAAAATTCCACTTCCTTTTTCTTGTATGGAATCGTCATTCAGGTAAAGAGTTGAATTTGTCAGTAATGTTAAGTACTTTATTTAGTGAATACTAATTTAACTGTCTACTCTCATATGAAAGAGATACTTACTGCTTTCAGTAATAGTGGAACGCTCGTATGTTTAATATCTGCTACAATACTGTATACGCCTCTCATTTTAACGTCATGCAAGGTCTCCCGGAAGTTGCTTCGATTACACTTCCGGAACATAAACTGTACAGTCTGTGGAGGTCTTACGAGCTCTTGTAGTCTGATCAGAGCTGCCAGCATAAATATGACAAAATATTCATGAAACTAAAATATGGGTTTTGAAGCACTCACATGTATCTAAAGAGACATTGTTTATGGATTTAAACCGACAATCATAGATATATTTGAAACTATTCACTATTACAGGAGAAAGAAAATCAAATATTATAATATTTTTAGCAGTATTTTTACATATTTCTGACACGTATACAAATTTGTATGACTTTGCTGTCAGTATAAAATAAAGATAATTTTTTTTATATTGCACTGATTAAAATGTTTCTACACTGTTCTATCTTCATGGTGCAGATACTGAGTAAAGTTAGTATCACAGTAGGTAGTGTATGATAGGATAAACATGTTACAAGTTGTTTGTTATTATAGTCTCTGTAAGTTGTTTTGAGTAAAGTTAGTATCACAGTAGGTAGTGTATGATAGGATAAACATGTTACAAGTTGTTTGTTATTATAGTCTCTGTAAGTTGTTTTGAGTAAAGTTAGTATCACAGTAGGTAGTGTATGATAGGATAAACATGTTACAAGTTGTTTGTTATTATAGTCTCTGTAAGTTGTTTTGAGTAAAGTTAGTATCACAGTAGGTAGTGTATGATAGGATAAACATGTTACAAGTTGTTTGTTATTATAGTCTCTGTAAGTTGTTTTGAGTAAAGTTAGTATCACAGTAGGTAGTGTATGATAGGATAAACATGTTACAAGTTGTTTGTTATTATAGTCTCTGTAAGTTGTTTTGAGTAAAGTTAGTATCACAGTAGGTAGTGTATGATAGGATAAACATGTTACAAGTTGTTTGTTATTATAGTCTCTGTAAGTTGTTTTGAGCATTTGTTCGTCACAATAAAACTTTGTTTATATAAAAGTGAGTGTTTTGCTATAATCATTTATGAAACTGATCAGCGCTTTGTTCAGATAATTTCTTGGTGTAGTAGAGTCATACCTCGTCACGTGCCAGAAAGGTACAAAGCAAACAGACATTGCCAGAACAGTAGGGTGATCGCAGTGTAGTGTGTATAGAATCCTGCAAAGTCATCGGACTACAGAAAATGTTGTTACAGGAAAGTCTGCTGGTAGACACTGAAAGACAACTGTCCGAGATGACCGCGTTTTGATCAGGTAAACCCCAAGGTTGAAAGAAGTCTTGTAAAATCGTATGACAGGATTGCCATGAATGCATTCACCCCGGGGTATCTGGAACAACAGTAAATAGCAGACGGACAGAACAAGGATATTTTGTTTTCATCCCAGGGTATCTGGAACAACAGTAAATAGAAGACGGACAAGACAAGGATATTTTACAAGAGCTATCTGCAAACTGATATTAAACATAATTCGCCGCTATCTATGCTGCTTGAACAAGACAACGTATCAGCTTACAATTAGAAAACTTACGACATGCCATCTCTTCAGATAAGTCCTGTTTTCGGCTTGTTAAAGCTGATAGTATGATTACTGTTTGTCATTTTCCTGAAGAATAGATGAGAGACGACTGTCTCTCAGAAAGGGAATACACACAAGAAGTGGTCTGTCTTTTAGAAAGAGAATACACACAAGAAGTGGTGTCGTACATTTTTGGGCAACTATTCATCATGGTCGAAAAACTACTCTTCATATCCTCTAGAGAAACGTTAATTGTGCCTTCTAAAGGTATCACATGAAACGATATTTCTTCTATATGTTAGGGTACGATTTGGTAACAAGTTTGTGTTCTAGGATGACAATGTTACTGTCTATAGTACACGTATTACACAGGATTATTTCGACCAGTTTAACATTACAAGACTGCCATGGACAGCAAAGTTTCCAGATTGTAATCCCATTGAGAACTGTTGGGCAGAACTGAGTCGTCGGAAAATTACTAATCACGACACTAAACCAGTTACTGAAACTGTATTGTAGCGCCTTCTAGTGATAAGTTGGGATGAAATCACAGTAAATTACATCAATAACCTCATAGACAGCATGCCAAGTCTCTTTTCAGAGGTTATATGAGTACAAGAAGGACCAGCCAAGCACTGATGTTGAATACGAACTGATATAAGGTTTCAGATGCTATTTATAATAATTTGATGTTATAGTTTGTAATTATATATGTTTTGGTAAGGTGAATAGGTGAAATACTAAATTGTACTTCTTTCTACAAGTGTCTGATAAAATTGTTATTCTAAAAATTTGTTAAATATCCACAAAGCCTGTATCATTGTACAAATTATTACATATTTAATATAACATACTTTTCTCAGTTTGACCGCAAGCACTTAATTCAGCCAATGTAAAATAAAGTAAGTGTTTTTATATATTTATTATATGTCCGCATATGTAAATCTCGCCAACTTTGCGGTTTGTATAAACCAAAGTGGGGTCATTTTTTTAACACTTAGTATATAACAATGTACACATTTCTTCCAAACATTAGAGTACTTTAAAAGTGCGCCAAGTTATATTTCTAAAGAACGCTAGCTTCACTTACACACATTTTCTTCATAAATCACAGCCACTGATGTCCAGTTGAGGTATTTGATCAAGTCTCGCAAGGAGTCTCCCACTACGCACGAGTTGGGATACAAATTAATAGACACATCTTTGACTTCACCTTCCATCTCCAGCCGAGATTCAATGTGAGGAATATCTAATGCGTCACATAATGACTGGATATGGTTGCCTAGAAACGGATCTGGTGGTCCAAAGATAGCAACGACGCCCTGGCTAACCAACGAACAAGCTGCCGAAGAAACGAATATTATCATTAATAATTATTTAAAGGGAATTTAACAAGGTGTCAAAAGCAGGGGCTAGTTGCCGGAACTTAGCGTAGAAATAGTTAGAAAAACTCCGGTCAAAATAATACTTCTGTTACACTCATGTTCTCAGAATCGTATAAAAGCCATTTTCATTTAGAGTAAAACACAGAACAAATGACATTCTGGAGCGCAATGGAAAGTAAAACCGTTGTTATAGGTTACAGCCGCCAAGTTTCGGTAACAGTTATCACCGTTCGGGTTAGTACAGGGGTTTCCAAACTCTTTAGACCTGCGGAGCTTTACATCAGAAAGAAAAAAAATACACTTAAAATAGAAACAATCGGTCACTAGCACCAGATAAAGTTTACTTAAAATAGAAACAATCGGTCACTAGCACCAGATAAAGTTTACTTAAAATAGAAACAATCGGTCACTAGCACCAGGTAAAGTTCACTTAAAAATAGAAACAATCGGTCACTAGCACGTGATAAAGTTTACTTAAAAATAGAAACAATCGGTCACTGGCACCAGATAAAGTTTACTTAAAAATAGAAACAATAGGTCACTAGCACCAGATAAAGTTTACTTAAAAATAGAAACAATCGGTCACTAGCACCAGATAAAGTTTACTTAAAATAGAAACAATCGGTCACTAGCACCAGATAAAGTTTACTTACAAATAGAAACAATAGGTCATTAGCACCAGATAAAGTTTACTTAAAATAGAAACAATCGGTCACTAGCACCAGATAAAGTTTACTTAAAATAGAAACAATCGGTCACTAGCACCAGATAAAGTTTACTTAAAAATAGAAACAATAGGTCATTAGCACCAGATAAAGTTTACTTAAAATAGAAACAATCGGTCACTAGCACCAGATAAAGTTTACTTAAAATAGAAACAATCGGTCACTAGCACCAGATAAAGTTTACTTAAAATAGAAACAATCGGTCATTAGCACCAGATAAAGTTTACTTAAAAATAGAAACAATAGGTTATTAGCACCAGATAAAGTTTACTTAAAATAGAAACAATCGGTCACTAGCACCAGATAAAGTTTACTTAAAATAGAAACAATCGGTCACTAGCACCAGATAAAGTTTACTTAAAATAGAAACAATCGGTCACTAGCACCAGATAAAGTTTACTTAAAAATAGAAATAATAGGTCATTAGCACCAGATAAAGTTTACTTAAAATAGAAACAATCGGTCACTAGCACCAGATAAAGTTTACTTAAAATAGAAACAATAGGTCACCAGCACCAGATAAA